>NC_069499.1:299538684-299838684 GCF_027579735.1 Bombina bombina | reverse complement strand
GTTGCTGATTGATGCGAACATGACAGCCACACACTCACAAGACTGGTAATACAGCTCATCGTTACGCCTCTCCCGTGCCAGGAAATGAGCAGCTACATCCTTGGGAAGGATGTTATGTAGCAGACGGCGGTTGTAGGCCTGAAGTTCCTCCATCTCTTCCTTCTCTTCAGTGGCCTAAACGAAATGGCAGAAAAGGGTGATAAAAGGGTCCAACAACATGCAGGTTGTAAAGCAGAAAAAAACATAATTTATGCTTACCTGATAAATTTATTTATCTTGTGGTGTATCCAGTCCACGGATCATCCATTACTTGTGGGATATTCTCCTTCCCAACAGGAAGTTGCAAGAGGATCACCCACAGCAGAGCTGCTATATAGCTCCTCCCCTAACTGCCATATCCAGTCATTCGACCGAAACTAGCCGAGAAAGGAGAAACCATAGGGTGCAGTGGTGACTGTAGTTTAAAATTTAGACCTGCCTTAAAAGGACAGGGCGGGCCGTGGACTGGATACACCACAAGAGAAATAAATTTATCAGGTAAGCATAAATTATGTTTTCTCTTGTTAGGTGTATCCAGTCCACGGATCATCCATTACTTGTGGGATACCAATACGAAAGCTAAAGTACACGGATGAAGGGAGGGACAAGGCAGGTACTTAAACGGAAGGGACCACTGCCTGTAGAACCTTTCTCCCAAAAATAGCCTCCGAAGAAGCAAAAGTATCAAATTTGTAAAATTTGGAAAAGGTATGAAGCGAAGACCAAGTCGCCGCTTTGCAAATCTGTTCAACAGAAGCCTCATTTTTAAAGGCCCAGGTGGAAGCCACAGCTCTAGTAGAATGAGCTGTAATCCTTTCAGGGGGCTGCTGTCCAGCAGTCTCATAGGCTAAGCGTATTACGCTCCGAAGCCAAAAAGAAAGAGAGGTTGCCGAAGCCTTTTGACCTCTCCTCTGTCCAGAGTAAACAATAAACAGGGAAGATGTTTGACGAAAATCTTTAGTCGCTTGTAAGTAAAACTTTAAAGCACGGACTACGTCCAAATTATGTAAAAGACGTTCCTTCTTTGAAGAAGGATTAGGACACAATGATGGAACAACAATCTCTTGATTGATATTCTTGTTGGAAACTACCTTAGGTAAAAACCCAGGTTTTGTACGCAGAACTACTTTATCTGTATAGAAAATCAGATAAGGAGAATCACATTGTAAAGCTGATAACTCAGAGACTCTACGAGCCGAGGAAATAGCCATCAAAAACAGAACTTTCCAAGATAAAAGTTTGATATCAATGGAATGAAGGGGTTCAAACGGAACTCCTTGAAGAACCTTAAGAACCAAGTTTAAGCTCCATGGAGGAGCAACAGGTTTAAACACAGGCTTAATTCTAACCAAAGCCTGACAAAATGCCTGGACGTCTGGAACCTCTGCCAGACGCTTGTGCAAAAGGATAGACAGAGCAGAAATCTGTCCCTTTAAAGAACTAGCTGATAATCCTTTATCCAAACCCTCTTGGAGAAAGGACAATATCCTAGGAATCCTAACCTTACTCCATGAGTAATTCTTGGATTCACACCAATGAAGATATTTGCGCCATATCTTATGGTAGATTTTCCTGGTTACAGGCTTTCGTGCCTGTATTAAGGTATCAATGACTGACTCGCTTGATAAAATCAAGCGTCCAATCTCCAGGCAGTCAGTCTCAGAGAAATTAGATTTGAATGATTGAAAGGACCTTGTAGTAGAAGGTCTTGTCTCAAAGGCAGAGGCCAAGGTGGAAAGGATGACATGTCCACCAGGTCTGCATACCAGGTCCTGCATGGCCACGCAGGCGCGATCAAGATCACCGATGCTCTCTCCTGTTTGATTTTGGCAATCAGTCGAGGGAGCAGAGGAAACGGTGGAAACACATAAACCAGGTTGAAGAACCACGGTGCTGCTAGAGCATCTATCAGCGTCGCTTCTGGGTCCTTGGACCTGGATCCGTAACAAGGAAGCTTGGCGTTCTGGCGAGACGCCATGAGATCCAATTCTGGTGTGCCCCAACGATGAACCAATTGAGCAAAAACCTCCGGATGAAGTTCCCACTCCCCCGGATGAAAAGTCTAATGACTTAGAAAATCCGCCTCCCAGTTCTCTACACCTGGGATATGGATCGCTGATAGATGGCAAGAGTGAGTCTCTGCCCAGCAAATTATCTTGGAGACTTCTAACATCACTAGGGAGCTCCTGGTTCCCCCTTGATGGTTGATGTAAGCCACAGTCGTGATGTTGTCCGACTGAAATCTGATGAACCTCAGGGTTGCTAACTGAGGCCAAGCTAGAAGAGCATTGAATATTGCTCTTAACTCCAGAATATTTATTGGGAGGAGTTTCTCCTCCTGAGTCCACGATCCCTGCACCCCAACCTAGAAGGCTGGCATCTGTTGTTACAATTGTCCAATCTGGCCTGTGAAGGGTCATACCTTTGGACAGATGGACCCAAGATAGCCACCAGAGAAGAGAATCTCTGGTCTCTTGATCCAGATTTAGCAGAGGGGACAAATCTGTGTAATCCCCATTCCACTGACTGAGCATGCATAATTGCAGCGGTCTGAGATGTAGGCGCGCAAATGGCACTATGTCCATCGCCGCTACCATTAAGCCGATCTCTTCCATGCACTGAGCCACCGAAGGGCGCGGAATGTAGTGAAGAACACGGCAGGAATTTAGAAGCTTTGATAACCTGGACTCCGTCAGGTAAATTTTCATTTCTACAGAATCTATCAGAGTTCCTAGGAAGGAAACCCTTGTGAGGGGTGATAGAGAACTCTTTCCCTCGTTCACTTTCCACCCATGCAACCTCAGAAATGCCAACACTATGTACGTATGAGATTTGGCAATTTGGAAGTTTGACGCCTGTATCAGGATGTCGTCTAGATAAGGGGCCACTGCTATGCCCCGTGGTCTTAGGACCGCCAGAAGAGACCCCAGAACCTTTGTAAAAATTCTTGGGGCTGTAGCTAACCCGAAGGTAAGAGCCACAAACTGGTAATGCCTGTCTAGAAAGGCAAACCTTAGGAACCGATGATGATCTTTGTGAATCGGTATGTGAAGGTAAGCATCCTTCAAATCCACTGTGGTCATGTACTGACCCTCCTGGATCATAGGTAGGATTGTCCGAATAGTTTCCATTTTGAACGATGGAACTCTGAGGAATTTGTTTAAGACCTTTAGATCCAAAATTGGTCTGAAGGTTCCCTCTTTTTTGGGAACCACAAACAGATTTGAATAAAATCCCTGTCCTTGTTCCATCTGTGGAACTGGATGGATCACTCCCATTATTAGGAGGTCTTGCACACAGCGTAAGAATGCCTCTTTCTTTATCTGGTTTACAGATAATCTCGAAAGGTGAAATCTCCCTTGTGGGGGGGAAGCTTTGAAGTCCAGAAGATATCCCTGAGATATGATCTCCAACGTCCAGGGATCCTGAACATCTCTTGCCCACGCCTGGGCGAAGAGAGAAAGTCTGCCCCCTACTAGATCCGTTGCCGGATAGGGGGCCGTTCCTTCATGCTGTCTTAGAGGCATCAGCAGGCTTTCAGGCCTGCTTGCCTTTGCTCCAGACCTGGTTAGATTTCCAGGCCGGCTTGCATTGCGCAAAAGTTCCCTCTTGTTTTGTAGCAGAGGAAGTTGATGCTGCACCTGCCTTGAAGTTTCGAAAGGCACGAAAATTAGACTGTTTGGCCCTGTCCTGAGGAAGGGTATAACCCTTACCTCCAGTAATGTCAGCAATAATTTCCTTCAAACCAGGCCCGAATAGGGTCTGCCCCTTGAAGGGAATGTTAAGTAATTTAGACTTTGAAGTCACGTCAGCTGACCAAGATTTAAGCCATAGCGCCCTACGCGCCTGGATGGCGAATCCAGAATTCTTAGCCGTTAGTTTAGTCAAATGAACAATGGCATTAGAAACAAAAGAATTAGCTAGCTTAAGTGTTCTAAGCTTGTCAAGTATTTCAGTCAATGGAGTAGCTGTCTGAAAGGCCTCTTCCAGAGACTCAAACCAGAACGCCGCAGCAGCAGTGACAGGAGCAATGCATGCAAGGGGCTGCAGGATAAAACCTTGTTGAATAAACATTTTCTTAAGGTAACCTTCTAATTTTTTATCCATTGGATCTGAAAAAGCACAACTGTCCTCGACAGGGATAGTGGTACGCTTTGCTAAAGTAGAAACTGCTCCCTCCACCTTAGGGACCGTCTGCCATAAGTCCCGTGTGGTGGCGTCTATTGGAAACATTTTTCTAAAAATAGGAGGGGGGGGGGGGGGAAACGGCACACAGGGTCTGTCCCACTCCTTAGTAATAATTTCTGTAAACCTTTTAGGTATTGGAAAAAAAATGTCAGTACACACCGGCACCGCGTAGTATTTATCCAGTCTACACAATTTCTCTGGCACTGCAATTGTGTCACAGTCATTCAGAGCAGCTAAAACCTCTCCAAGCAACACCCGGAGGTTCTCAAGCTTAAATTTAAAAGTAGACATATCTGAATCAGGTTTCCACGAGTCAGAGACGTCACCCACAGACTGAAGCTCTTCCTCAGCTTCTGCATATTGTGACGCAGTATCAGACATGGGCCTTAAAACATCTGCGCGCTCTGTATTACGTCTAACCCCAGAGCTATCGCGCTTTGCTCTGAATTCAGGCAGTCTGGCTAATACCGCTGACCGGGTATTATCCATGATTGCCGCCATGTCCTGCAATGTAATCGCTATGGGCGTCTTTGATGTACTTGGCGCCATTTTAGCGTGAGTCCCTTGAGCGGGAGTCAAAGGGTCCGACACGTGGGGAGAGTTAGTCGGCATAACTTCCCCCTCGTCAGAATCCTCTGGTGATAATTCTTTTAAAGATAACAGCTGATCTTTATTGTTTAAAGTGAAATCAATACATTTAGTACACATTTTCTTATGGGGTTCCACCATGGCTTTTAAACATAATGAACAAGGAGTTTCCTCTATGTCAGACATGTTTATACAGACTAGCAATGAGACTAGCAAGCTTGGAAAACACTTTAAATCAAGTTAACAAGCAATATAAAAAAACGTTACTGTGCCTTTAAGAGAAACAAATTTTGCCAAAATTTGAAATAACAGTGAAAAAAGGCAGTTAAACTAACGAAATTTTTACAGTGTATGTAACAAGTTAGCAGAGCATTGCACCCACTTGCAAATGGATGATTAACCCCTTAATACAAAAAACAGATGAACAAAACGAAAAATATTTTTTTTAAACAGTCATAACAACTGCCACAGCTCCTACTTTTGAAGCCTTTTGAGCCCTTCAGAGATGTCCTATAGCATGCAGGGGACTGCTGAGGGAAGCTGAATGTAACAGTTTGTAATTTTAACTGCACCAACTGTAACTTTTATACTATAACAGTGGAAAGCCTCAGGAAACTGTTTCTAGGCAAAAATAAAGCCAGCCATGTGGAAAAAACTAGGCCCCAATAAGTTTTATCACCAAAGCATATATAAAAACGATTAAACATGCCAGCAAACTTTTTATATTGCACATTAATCAGAGTATATACCTCTGATAGCAAGCCTGATACTAGTCGCTATTAAATCACTGTATTTAGGCTTTAACTTACATTAATCCGGTATCAGCAGCATTTTCTAACAAATTCCATCCCTAGAAAAACTTAACTGCACATACCTTATTGCAGGATACCCTGCACGCCATTCTCCCTCTGAAGTTACCTCACTCCTCAGACATATGTGAGAATAGCAGTGGATCTTAGTTATTTCTGCTAAGATCATAGAAAAACGCAGGCAGATTCTTCTTCTAAATGCTGCCTGAGATAAAAATAGTACACTCCGGTACCATTTAAAAACAATAAACTTTTGATTGAAGAAAAAACTAACTATATTTTACCACTTTCCTCTTACTACCTCCAGCTATGTTGAGAGCTTGCAAGAGAATGACTGGATATGGCAGTTAGGGGAGGAGCTATATAGCAGCTCTGCTGTGGGTGATCCTCTTGCAACTTCCTGTTGGGAAGGAGAATATCCCACAAGTAATGGATGATCCGTGGACTGGATACACCTAACAAGAGAAAGTGGGGGTTCTATGCACCTCCACGTGCACGTGTAGCATCCCCATTACAGGGCAAAGGGCTCATATATTATGTGTGCAGTATCTTTACCATCTTTGTTAGCCACCCCAAATTATAAGTTCTAGAACCGCTACTGGGAGAGAAGTGAACAATATGGAGCAGATTACAATTGGAGCGTTAACTCCGCTAGAAGTAATCTTTTTGCGCATGTTGGGAACCGCTTGTATTACAAGTTAAAAAGTAAACTGTTTTCGCTCATGAGCTAACCCGAAGCGTAATAAGCCTATCAATGGCCTAGATTTAGAGTTTGGCGGTAGCCGTGAAAACCAGCGTTAGAGGCTCCTAACGCTGGTTTTAGGCTACCGCCGGTATTTGGAGTCACTGAAAAAAGGGTCTAACGCTCACTTTTCAGCCGCGACTTTTCCATACCGCAGATCCCCTTACGTCAATTGCGTATCCTATCTTTTCAATGGGATCTTCCTAACGCCGGTATTTAGAGTCGTTTCTGAAGTGAGCGTTAGAGCTCTAACGACAAGACTCCAGCCGCAGAAAAAAAGCAGGAGTTAAGAGCTTTCTGGGCTAACGCCGGTTCATAAAGCTCTTAACTACTGTACCCTAAAGTACACTAACACCCATAAACTACCTATGTACCCCTAAACTGAGGTCCCCCCACATCGCCGCAACTCGATTAAATTTTTTTAACCCCTAATCTGCCGACCGCCACCTACGTTATACTTATGTACCCCTAATCTGCTGCCCCTAACCCCGCCGACCCCTGTATTATATTTATTAACCCCTAACCTGCCCCCCACAACGTCGCCGCCAGCTACTTACAATAATTAACCCCTAATCTGCCGACCGCAAAGCGCCGCCACCTACATTATAGCTATGTACCCCTAATCTGCTGCCCCTAACACCGCCGACCCCTATATTATATTTATTAACCCCTAACCTGCCCCCCACAACGTCGCCGCCAGCTACTTACAATAATTAACCCCTAATCTGCCGACCGCAAAGCGCCGCCACCTACATTATAGCTATGTACCCCTAATCTGCTGCCCCTAACACCGCCGACCCCTATATTATATTTATTAACCCCTAATCTGCCCCCCTCAACGTCGCCGACACCTGCCTACACTTATTAACCCCTAATCTGCCGAGCGGACCGCACCGCTACTATAATAAAGTTATTAACCCCTAATCTGCCTCACTAACCCTATCATAAATAGTATTAACCCCTAATCTGCCCTCCCTAACATCGCCGACACCTAACTTCAATTATTAACCCCTAATCTGACGACCGGAGCTCACCGCTACTATAATAAATGTATTAACCCCTAAAGCTAAGTCTAACAATAACACCCCCCTAACTTAAATATAATTTACATCTAACGAAATTAATTAACTATTCTTAAATAAATTATTCCTATTTAAAGCTAAATACTTACCTGTAAAATAAATCCTAATATAGCTACAATATAAATTATAATTACATTGTAGCTATTTTAGGATTAATATTTATTTTACAGGTAACTTTGTAATTATTTTAACCAGGTACAATAGCTATTAAATAGTTAAGAACTATTTAATAGCTACCTAGTTAAAATAATTACAAAATTACCTGTAAAATAAATCCTAACCTAAGTTATAATTAAACCTAACACTACCCTATCAATAAATTAATTAAATAAAATACCTACAATTACCTACAATAAAACCTAACACTACACTATCAATAAATAAATTAAATACAATTCCTACAAATAACTACAATTACATAAACTAACTAAAGTACAAAAAATAAAAAATAACTAAGTTACAAAAAATAAAAAAATATTTACAAACATAAGAAAAATATTACAACAATTTTAAACTAATTACACCTACTCTAAGCCCCCTAATAAAATAACAAAGACCCCCAAAATAAAAAAATGCCCTACCCTATTCTAAATTAATAAAGTTAAAAGCTCTTTTACCTTACCAGCCCTGAACAGGGCCCTTTGCGGGGCATGCCCCAAGAAAATCAGCTCTTTTGCCTGTAAAAAAAAACATACAATACCCCCCCCCCAACATTACAACCCACCACCCACATACCCCTAATCTAACCCAAACCCCCCTTAAATAAACCTAACACTAAGCCCCTGAAGATCTTCCTACCTTGTCTTCACCTCAACAGGTATCACCGATCCGTCCTGGCATCCGGTGCTGAAGAGGTCCAGAAGAGGCTCCAAAGTCTTCCTCCTATCCGGCAAGAAGAGGACATCCGGACCGGCAAACATCTTCATCCAAGCGGCATCTTCTATCTTCTTCCATCCGGTGCGGAGCGGGTCCATCTTGAAGCAGCCGACGCGGATCCATCCTCTTCTTCCGGCGTCTCCCGACGAATGACGGTTCCTTTAAGGGACGTCATCCAAGATGGCGTTCCTCGAATTCCGAATGGCTGATAGGATTCTATCAGCCAATCGGAATTAAGGTAGGAATATTCTGATTGGCTGATGGAATCAGCCAATCAGAATCAAGTTCAATCCGATTGGCTGATCCAATCAGCCAATCAGATTGAGCTCGCATTCTATTGGCTGTTCCGATCAGCCAATAGAATGCAAGCTCAATCTGATTGGCTGATTGGATCAGCCAATCGGATTGAACTTGATTCTGATTGGCTGATTCCATCAGCCAATCAGAATATTCCTACCTTAATTCCGATTGGCTGATAGAATCCTATCAGCCAATCGGAATTCGAGGGACGCCATCTTGGATGACGTCCCTTAAAGGAACCGTCATTCGTCGGGAGACGCCGGAAGAAGAGGATGGATCCGCGTCGGCTGCTTCAAGATGGACCCGCTACGCACCGGATGGAAGAAGATAGAAAATGCCGCTTGGATGAAGATGTTTGCCGGTCCGGATGTCCTCTTCTTGCCGGATAGGAGGAAGACTTTGGAGCCTCTTCTGGACCTCTTCAGCACCGGATGCCAGGACGGATCGGTGATACCTGTTGAGGTGAAGACAAGGTAGGAAGATCTTCAGGGGCTTAGTGTTAGGTTTATTTAAGGGGGGTTTGGGTTAGATTAGGGGTATGTGGGTGGTGGGTTGTAAATGTTGGGGGGGGGTATTGTATGTTTTTTTTTACAGGCAAAAGAGCTGATTTTCTTGGGGCATGCCCCGCAAAGGGCCCTGTTCAGGGCTGGTAAGGTAAAAGAGCTTTTAACTTTATTAATTTAGAATAGGGTAGGGCATTTTTTTTATTTTGGGGGTCTTTGTTATTTTATTAGGGAGCCTAGAGTAGGTGTAATTAGTTTAAAATTGTTGTAATATTTTTCTTATGTTTGTAAATATTTTTTTATTTTTTGTAACTTAGTTATTTTTTATTTTTTGTACTTTAGTTAGTTTATGTAATTGTAGTTATTTGTAGGAATTGTATTTAATTTATTTATTGATAGTGTAGTGTTAGGTTTTATTGTAGGTAATTGTAGGTATTTTATTTAATTAATTTATTGATAGGGTAGTGTTAGGTTTAATTATAACTTAGGTTAGGATTTATTTTACAGGTAATTTTGTAATTATTTTAACTAGGTAGCTATTAAATAGTTCTTAACTATTTAATAGCTATTGTACCTGGTTAAAATAATTACAAAGTTACCTGTAAAATAAATATTAATCCTAAAATAGCTACAATGTAATTATAATTTATATTGTAGCTATATTAGGATTTATTTTACAGGTAAGTATTTAGCTTTAAATAGGAATAATTTATTTAAGAATAGTTAATTAATTTCGTTAGATGTAAATTATATTTAAGTTAGGGGGGTGTTATTGTTAGACTTAGCTTTAGGGGTTAATACATTTATTATAGTAGCGGTGAGCTCCGGTCGTCAGATTAGGGGTTAATAATTGAAGTTAGGTGTCGGCGATGTTAGGGAGGGCAGATTAGGGGTTAATACTATTTATGATAGGGTTAGTGAGGCGGATTAGGGGTTAATAACTTTATTATAGTAGCGGTGCGGTCCGCTCGGCAGATTAGGGGTTAATAAGTGTAGGCAGGTGGAGGCGACGTTGTGGGGGGCAGATTAGGGGTTAATAAATATAATATAGGGGTCGGCGGTGCTAGGGGCAGCATATTAGGGGTACATAGGGATAATGTAAGTTGCGGCGGTTTACGGAGCGGCAGATTAGGGGTTAATAATATAATGCAGGGGTCAGCGATAGCGGGGGCGGCAGATTAGGGGTTAATAAGTGTAAGGTTAGGGGTGTTTAGACTCGGGGTACATGTTAGAGTGTTAGGTGCAGACGTAGGAAGTGTTTCCCCATAGGAAACAATGGGGCTGCGTTAGGAGCTGAACGCTGCTTTTTTGCAGGTGTTAGGTTTTTTTTCAGCTCAAACAGCCCCATTGTTTCCTATGGGGGAATCGTGCACGAGCACGTTTTTGAGGCTGGCCGCGTCCGTAAGCAACTCTGGTATCGAGAGTTGCATTTGCGGTAAAAATGCTCTACGCTCCTTTTTTGGAGCCTAACGCAGCATTTTTTTGGACTCTCGATACCAGAGTTAATTTTATGGTGCGGCCAGAAAAAAGCCCGCGTAGCGTTAACAACCCATCTACCGCCAAACTCCAAATCTAGGCCTTAGAATATCACACGAGCGATAACCTATTCCCCCATAGAAGTCAATGTAGCAGAAAAGTGGGAGAAAAACTAACACCCTATATTTCTATATATATCTGATGTTTTTTTAACAAATATATATATATATATATATATATATATATATATATATATATATATACATATACATACAGGGAGTGCAGAATTATTAGGCAAGTTGTAGTTTTGAGGATTAATTTTATTATTGAACAACAACCATGTTCTCAATGAACCCAAAAAACTCATTAATATCAAAGCTGAATAGTTTTGGAAGTAGTTTTTAGTTTGTTTTTAGTTATAGCTATTTTAGGGGGATATCTGTGTGTGCAGGTGACTATTACTGTGCATAATTATTAGGCAACTTAACAAAAAACAAATATATACCCATTTCAATGATTTATTTTTACCAGTGAAACCAATATAACATCTCAACATTCACAAATATACATTTCTGACATTCAAAAACAAACAAAAACAAATCAGTGACCAATATAGCCACCTTTCTTTGCAAGGACACTCAAAAGCCTGCCATCCATGGATTCTGTCAGTGTTTTGATCTGTTCACCATCAACATTGCGTGCAGCAGCAACCACAGCCTCCCAGACACTGTTCAGAGAGGTGTACTGTTTTCCCTCCTTGTAAATCTCACATTTGATGATGGACCACAGGTTCTCAATGGGGTTCAGATCAGGTGAACAAGGAGGCCATGTCATTAGATTTTCTTCTTTTATACCCTTTCTTGCCAGCCACGCTGTGGAGTACTTGGACGTGTGTGATGGAGCATTGTCCTGCATGAAAATCATGTTTTTCTTGAAGGATGCAGACTTCTTCCTGTACCACTGCTTGAAGAAGGTGTCTTCCAGAAACTGGCAGTAGGACTGGGAGTTGAGCTTGACTCCATCCTCAACCCGAAAAGGCCCCACAAGCTCATCTTTGATGATACCAGCCCAAACCAGTACTCCACCTCCACCTTGCTGGCGTCTGAGTCGGACTGGAGCTCTCTGCCCTTTACCAATCCAGCCACGGGCCCATCCATCTGGCCCATCAAGACTCACTCTCATTTCATCAGTCCATAAAACCTTAGAAAAATCAGTCTTGAGATATTTCTTGGCCCAGTCTTGACGTTTCAGCTTGTGTGTCTTGTTCAGTGGTGGTCGTCTTTCAGCCTTTCTTACCTTGGCCATGTCTCTGAGTATTGCACACCTTGTGCTTTTGGGCACTCCAGTGATGTTGCAGCTCTGAAATATGGCCAAACTGGTGGCAAGTGGCATCTTGGCAGCTGCACGCTTGACTTTTCATTTCAGTTCATGGGCAGTTATTTTGCGCCTTGGTTTTTCCACACGCTTCTTGCGACCCTGTTGACTATTTTGAATGAAACGCTTGATTGTTCGATGATCACGCTTCAGAAGCTTTGCAATTTTAAGAGTGCTGCATCCCTCTGCAAGATATCTCACTATTTTTTACTTTTCTGAGCCTGTCAAGTCCTTCTTTTGACCCATTTTGCCAAAGGAAAGGAAGTTGCCTAATAATTATGCATACCTTATATAGGGTGTTGATGTCATTAGACCACACCCCTTCTCATTACAGAGATGCACATCACCTAATATGCTTAATTGGTAGTAGGCTTTCGAGCCTATACAGCTTGGAGTAAGACAATATGCATAAAGAGGATGATGTGGTCAAAATACTAATTTGCCTAATAATTCTGCACTCCCTGTAGTCATGGCCAAAAATATTGGCACCCCTTTATTTCTGTCAGATAATGCACCACTTCATTCAGAAAATTGCTGCAATTACAAATGTTTAGGCATTCTCATGTTTTTTTTTGTTTGTATTGGTATGACACAAAAAAAGTGGAGAAAAAAAAGCCAGATCTGACACATTCCACGCAAAGCTCCAAAAATTTACTTGACAAAATTATTGGCACCCTCAATTTAATATTTGGTAGCACACAACTTGGAAAATAATATTTTTTACACCTCTCTACTGCAATTTTGGACCACTCTTCTTTCGCCAACTGCTCCAGGTCTCTCAGATTGGAAGGGTTACTTTTCCCAACTGCTGTTTTGAGATCTCCCCACAGGTGCTCTATGGGATCTAGATCTGGACTCATTGCTGGCCAGTTCAGTACTATCCAGCGTTTTGTCTTAATCCATTTCTGGGTGCTTTTTGACGTGTGCTTTGGGTTATTGTCCAGCTGTAAGACCCATGACCTCTGACGGAGACCCAACTTTCTGACACTGGGCCCTACATTGCGCCACAGAATTATTTGGTAGTCTTCAGACTTCATAATGCCATGCACACAGTCAAGACATCCAGTGCCTGAAGCAGCAAAGCAACCCAAAAACATCAGTGAACCTTCACCATGTTTGACTGTAGGGACTGTATTCTTTTCCGAAAACAGTAGAATGATGGGCATTATGAAAAAGCTGTAATATTGTTTTGTCTGTCCACAGCACATTCTCCCAAAAGGATTTTGGCTTCCTCAGATAAGCTTTGGCAAACTCCAATCTGGCTTTTTTATGTTTCTGTGTCAGCAGTGGGGTCCTCCTGGGTCTCCTACCATAGCGTCCCTTTTCATTCAGATGGTGATTTATAGTGCGAGGTGACACATTTGTACCCTGTGCCTGAAGGTCAGCTTGAATTTGTCTGAAAGTTGATCGAGGTTTTTTATCCACCATTCGAACAATCATTTGTTGCAATCTTTGATCAATTTTTCTCTTTCGTCCGCGTCCAGGGAGATTAGCTACAGTGCCATGGGCTGTAAACTTCTTGACAATGTTACGCACAGTTGATACAGGAACATTAAGATCTCTGCAGATGTAACCTTGAGATTGTCCATGCTTTTCCACAATTTTTGTTCTCAAATCCTCAGACAATTATTTGCTGCTCTTTCTCCATGCTCAGTGTAGCACACAGAGACACACAACAGAAAGGTTGAGTCAATTTTTCACCATTTTAACTGGTTGCCGGTGTGATTTCTATATTGCCAGCACCTGTTACTTGAGACAGGTGAGTTTAATTACAAAGTACAGGAGCATCACAAACTTGGAAAGCAATTATTTCTTACAATTTTGAGAAGGTGACAAACATTTTGTCCGGTCCATTTTTGGAGTTTTGCGTGGAATGTCTCTGATTTGGCTTTTTTTCTCCACTTTTTTGTGTCATACCAATACAAAATTAATATATACAGATATATATATATATATATATATATATATATATATATATATATAGGAATATCTATTTAAAAAACATAGAACACATTCTGCTATGTTGAGAACATTGGAATGTGAAATATTTACAGTAAATACACAGTATAACACTTTATTAAATATGAAAATTGCATAGATATGGTTTTACTTGTTTTCATCTACTTAACTGCAAAGGGCTCCAATGCACTTCTATATTATTTATGTGTGTACATATATGTGTTAATGTATTTATATGTGTATACATGTCTGTAAATACATAAATTACATATGTACAAAGATATATACACACATATATATTTATTTAACACCTGAGACCTCATATCTTTTTAAAAATAATTTTATTAGATGGTGCTATTATGGGTGTAACTGTACTTTGTAATGTATTTTTTATGTGTTTTTGACACTTTTTTGTTTTGCAAAACAGTTAACCAAAGCTCTGAGGTTGCGCTATACCAACGTGTGTTAACTTCAATTGCGCTCAAGGGGTCGCGCTTACTTTCAACTTCAAATACAAGCGCAAAAACAGACCTGTACTAGTAACACACGCGATAAACCTCTTTTGGCTCGCGCATAACTGTTAGCGCTCCCCTTGTGATATGGCCCTAAACTGGGTTAGAATAAATAATAAATATGTATGTACAATAGAAAGGGACAGGAGATAAATGAGTGCTATATTTAGGTAAAGAGGTAAAATATTTCAGAATCAAATACCTATTATTTCATAATGCTAGCAAGAATATTTAGCAAAATTGTTAGCAACAAAGCTAGAAGCAAAGATGGGTGTCACCCTACCTGCAGCTTCCACAGGAAGTCCAGCCTTGCGGTGGATTCTACTTGCTGAGCATGCAGATACAGAGCCAACACAAACACAGTGATTATGATAGGGGTGACAATCTTCAGCTCCACTCTTGACACAAATGTTGGACTGCAAAGACAGGAAATGGTTTTCTGAATAACTCAAATTGCCAAAACAAATGACTGATGCTTGTGTCTGATATATTGTATTTTTTAGCTATGCACAATAAAGTTTTTTGTGAATGAACAAACACATTTAGATAGCAAGATCTTTTTAATTATTATAAGTAAGGTTTTAAAAAACATTACATATTTGAAAGAAACTAATTTAGATGCAAAAATAAAATCAAGTACAGCAAAAGTAGAAGTTTTGTCAGAGGCTTCAGAGGTATGCAATTTACATTTAGAGCATCATATAATTTCATGTAATAGACATTACTATAAAGAAGAATTTGCACAGATATTGATATAAAAATCCAGTATAAAACCTTTTAAAAACATACTTAGAAGCGCCCAGTTTAGCACTGTTGATGAGGTTAGGCTGGGACACCCATTTAAAGAGGCTGAGAAAGCAGAAAGAGCAGACCCCCCTTCATATGAAAACAGGAGCAAAGAAAAATCTAGTGTACAGTGTCCCTTTAAGTATAATGATTTTATATTATTTATCACAGTTTTAAGAGCGCCCTGGAATGTAAATTAGATTATATGAGTAGGATCATTTTTGCTTAGATTCATTTTGACATTCTTTTAAGAATAGAACTATAGCATAAACCAAGGGATATCTGTATCTTACTGCAGAAATTTATCAGAATCTCTTGCAATGATGTAATATTGTTGCACCACTAGATGGCAAAATAATACAGGTAATATTTTATGTAGCTAGCAAGTTCCTTCATTATTCGTTTTGCAAACTAAAACTTATCTAAGAGGCACATGCTTATTAAATACATACATTTATTATATAAAACACATTCTTACCAGTCTGTAGTACTGTTGTCAAATTGTCTAAAAAAAATAAAAAAATTATAATTTATTATTCAGATACAAACACCAATTCTCTTGCTATGATAGAATTCCACAGTAGATGGCAGTGTTTCCAAAACATTCTTTTTCCTACCTAAACTACTATCAATCTAGAGAACCATCAGCATTCTTTATGAGAACTGTGGGAATAACTATGCGACACAGGGTGCAAGCCTCCGTTTTGTATAAGGGAAGAAAGAAGGCAGGAAGGAAGGGATGGAGGGAGGGAGGCAGGAAGGAAGGAAGGAAAGGAAGCAGACAGGAAGAAAGAGAGGAAGGGAGGGAGCGAAGGAAGGAGGGAAGAAGGGAGGGAGGGAAGGTGGAAGGAAGGGTGGGAGGAAGGGAGAGAGGGATGGTGGAAGGAAAGAAGTGAGGGAGGAAGGCAGTTAGAAATGGAGGAAGGAAGAAAGGAAGGCAGGAAGAGAGGGAGGTAGGAAGGAAGGGAAGGAGGGAAGAAGGGAGGGAGGAAGGGAGGGTGGAAGGAAAGAAGGGAGGGAGGAAGGCAGTTAGAAAGGGAGGAAGGAAGAAAGGAAGGCAGGAAGAGAGGGAGGTAGGAAGGAAGGGAAGGAGGGAGGCCGGCCGGCCGGCAGGAAGGGAAGAAGGGAGGGAAGAAGGGAGGGAGGGAGGAAGGGAGGGTGGAAGGAAAGAAGGGAGGGAGGGAGGGAGGAAGGGGGGAGGAAGGGAGGAAGGAAGGAAGGGAGGGAGAAAGGCAGGAATGAAGGGAGGGAGGGGAGGAGGAAGGAAGGGAAAGGAAGGAGAGAAAGAAAGAAAGAAAGAAAGAAGCATAGTAACCACTACTGCATGTTAGTTTCACAATATATAAGTCCTCAGGAGTAATATTGAGGACAGACCAGTACAATGCAATAAATAACCAAAGCCTGCAGGGCTTTGTAATAGAAAAGGCGTAAATACAAATGGTTGCTTCAAAGCACTATGTGCAATAAATGAATATATTATTCTTTATCCCCTTGGTTGTCAAGAGGATAATACTGGCCTATTTCTTTTCATGTAGGAGCCTTGTTTGGCTTTACATTGGTGTTTTCAGTGTGGAACAATGAAAATGTATTATTATTATGATGATGTCTCACAGAGTGAGAAAAAAAAGTGTACACGACTGCACTCAATGCCTATGTTGCAGCATTGTCGAGGCTTCAATTAAAGGGACATTAAACATTAAATACATTTTATAAGAAAAGTATTGTGGTAATGCCCAGCCTCCCTCTACTCATGGGTGCCACTGATTTTGAAATCCATCTTTCACTACATTCCAGTGCTGACTTCATTAGATACCATGATTAGAAGAAGGTGCATGAAATGTAATTCATTTTGAATTAGAATTTTCCTTTAAAGGGACATGAAAGCCTTTAAAATCGCAATATATTATGTTAAATAACGCTTATGCTTTGCATTATACACATTAGAATTTGCTTCCTTTTTCATTTAGTTTGAAAATGGTGGATTTTTCCCATCCGAGAAATGTGCACACTGTAGACTTCACAACTGTGCCACATACACTATATGGCCAAAAGTATGTGGACACGCCTACTAATCATTGAGCTCAGGTGTTTCAGCTGTGAATTTAAATGTAGCACTGTCATAGGATGCCACAACTGTGCTATTAATGTGAAGTGTCTAGGAGCAAAAACAGCCCAGTCACATAATGGTAGACCATGCAAACTCATAAAGCAGGGTGGCCTACCATCTGTTGCATCACTCACTACAATGTTCCAAACTGCCTCTCGAAGCAACATTAGCACATGAACAGTATGTTGGACGCTTCATGAAATGGGTTTCAATGGTTGAAAGCACTGTACACAAGTCTTGCATAAATATACGCAATGCCATGCGCTGGTTGGAATGGTGTAAAGCTTGCTGCCACTGGACTCTGAAGCAGTGGAAATGTGTTCTCTTGAGTGACGACTCATGCTTTTCTATCTGGCAGTCTGAAAGAAGAACCTGGGTATGGTAGCTGCCAGGAGAGCGCTACCTACTGAAAAACAAAGGCTCTACTGTAAAGTTTGCTGGAGGAATTATGGTCTGGTGCTATTTTTCAGTGAACGGAAAACACAAAAGTTCAAGGAGCACGTGTTAGTGTAGTGAGCCTGCGGAGGATTGGTCGATAGCGACAACCGGACAGCTGTGAGGAACAGAGGCACAGAACGCCAGATTGAAGTGGCGTTCGCGTGTACCCAGCAGAGCTGAGTGACCGTTAGAGCACCCCTAGAAAGGCCAGGAAACGGAGGACATTACTCAAGGGGAGAGCTGGAAGGATCGCATGAGGAGCTCAGTTTAGTGCCTTTTCATTGTTGCATGCATTAGGTAATGGAAGTGTAACAGACCTAATTACTTTCCCCCTCCTTTCTTACTATTTTTCAGTGTTTGGACTAGCCCACTTAGAGCTAGTGAAGGTTAATTTTATGCTGCATGATACATAAAGACTTTTTAGACAATTGGGTGCTCCTAAATCTGTGGCACAAGTTTGAAGAATGCTCTTTCCTGTTCCAGGATGATGTGCCCATGTTCATAAAGTGAGGTTCATGAAGACACGGTTTAATGAGTTTGGTGTGGAGGAACTCGAGTGGCCTGCACAGAGCTCTGACCTCAACCCCATTGAACATCTTTGGGATAAATGTAAACACAAAATGAGAGCCAGACCTTCTCATCCAACATCAGTGTCTGACTTCACAAATGCTCTTTTGGCTGAATGGCTACAAATTCTCACAGACACACTCCAAAATATTGTAGAAAGCTTTTCCAGAAGAGTGTAGGCTGCAAAAGGGGGCAGGGGGTGGCAACTTCATATTAATGCCAATGGTTTTGAAATGGGATGTCCATCAAACTTTTATAGGTGTGATGGTCACGTGTTCACATACCTTTGGCCATATAGTTTAACTGTCCCTAATTGGCATCAGAAGATTTGATAAGATAAGGAACTGCAAAACAATGGATAGTTTGCTAATTAACATAATAAAACAATTGGAGCAAGCAGGGTGTTAATGCATTCAAATCACACTCACCTAGTATGTTAGTTTATTGCGAAACTGCAGAAAGAAGTGATTATTACCTTTAATTCTAGATGATATCTTAGCAATGAGAGATTTTGGCACTAGTTTATACTTTTTTTCACTAAAAGCTAATTTTAGATAGTAATACATACAGCATCAATCCAAAATTAGTCAAACAAATGAACTATATCTATTAAATACTACAGAAATGAATATTGGGAATTGCCTAGCAGCAGAGCCATTGGTAATTTGTTTAGTTATGACATTGGATAATCGATTAGAGAAAAAAAATTGTTCTTGTTTGCAAGGGCACGGAGTTGACTGAGGTGGTGCCTGGCTATACTGATGATGTATAGGGAATGATTAAAGCTAAGAATTTTGGGTGGGAATCTGACAGACAAGGTGGCGCAAGCTATTAGCAGTGCACCTAAACTAGCGGTTGGATGTGATTTGAGTACAGTAGAGATTTAAAGCAAGATCTGTGTGTGGTGTGTGGATTGAAGAAATGAGATATAAATGTAAGGATTTAGTGTTACTACAAGGGGCATTGATGGTTTTTGGCTTTGATGATAAAGAAGCAGCACGTGATGGATGAGGTGGAGAAATCTAGCAGAAACATTTAAATGTAATTGGACTGGGCATAGCTGCGTCAGGAAAAGCTGTATGAGGAGAGTCAACACATGGCTTTGTCTTATGGAAACAAATATTTGTATTATGAGAACAGTGCTAATTTTTGAGATGTGCTGCATCTAAATGAAGAACTAGAATGATTGGATAGAAGGATGAAGAAATTACTTTAGTCAAATATTAAATTGAAATGATAGTGGTGGTACTGGCAACTAGGTTCTAGATTTTATAATCTATATGTGCTGACAAACAATAAAAAATATTAAGGGTGGTGGCTGATAATGGTTGGAATTACAGTATACTGAAATCCATTCCAAACTTCTCTATTTAATTCATTATTCTCTCCTTTCCTCATCCCCCTTCTCTGCTAGTTTTGCTGCACAGTCTCATTTAACTTTTCGTCTACATTAAGCACAACATTCCGGGCTGATGGCCCCTTTGATATTTAGGGTGCTGTGCTGTAGCACCCCTCATAACAGCCGTTGCTAGGGACACTTCAGGGAGTGGTGTTAGATAAGAGAATGGGTCAAGAGAGGTGCAGTTACAGATAGGTAAAGAAAAGGCTTCATGATGACATGTAAAAAAAAAATAATATATATATATATATATACTGTATAGAGGAGAAAAAGAGTATATTAGGGGATTAAAAAAAACTATTAATGGGGGGAGGAGCTAGCTGCCAAAGCGGACGGTCGTGTCTTTACAGAGCTCCTGGCTCTAGATTTACTAATAGGGGCTTATCTGCCTTATTTTACAATTTAAGGTTACATAGTGACGGACTCCAATCATATGAACTTTTCAAGAACGAGTTTGGGAGTGTACAAAGGCTCTATACCACTGGATTCGATATAGCTGCAAGGCAAAATACACAACGCTCTGGACATCTGAGTAATCTAAGATGGCGCCGGCTTCGTGGGATAAAGAAATCATGGCCTTGTTAGATGCCCACTTTTCAAGTCTAACGCAAGTACTTGTAAAAGCGATTAAACAGGAATTGCCTGCTAACGTTCACCTGGACCACCAAGTGGCATTGCAGAGCCCTTCCAGGGATGATCTCTACGTTTGCCTTACACCTTGTTTGCAGGGGGCTGGATGCGCCGGAACAGCTGTCATGCCGGATGAAAAGGGCTTACCGATGCAGAGCACTCAGTTACTGGACATTGTGGCTACCATCGCAAGTGTTGATATGACCCAACGTGTTCTGCAGTACACCCAACCACTATCGCCTACTGGACATTTGCATTGTGGAGATTACCGCCTCTTACCTACCTTGTCCTCGGTCCGGGAGGTGTGCGGCATTGCAATTTTACTGAGTTGTGAGGTTCCTCTCTCGTCTCTGTGCCGAGGTCCCAGCCAGCAGCTTATGGTGCAGGGAGGCAGATTTTGTCTGACTTTGGTTGCGAATCATCTTTATCAGCTGGCTCTAATGTGTGGCTGGAGCCGATCTGGAATCGGCTAAATAAAGGACACGCACTTTGCTCTATTATTGTGTTCAATCCATCTTTTTACATATGAGACGACACCTTTCCTAAGCACCCACAATTTCCCAAAACCTTGGACCTTTTCTTATACCCTCTTATTATTTGAAACTAACTGTAGTGGGGACTGAATGTACATGAGGACGATCATCTTTAATGTTTCTTTTATCTATTCTGCAAACACTCCTATATCCCTTGCTCTGTTAATGTGTTGGTCAATTATGTTTATTTAATACATTTAGCAGATTAAGATGTACTATACTGCTGCAATCTGCTGTGGTGTACCTGTTGAATAGCGAGATAGTATTATATTTTGTATGTGCCATATACTCAATGTTGTATTCTGCCTTGTTGTAGGACATAAGGCCTTTCCCCACATTACAGGGTTGTTTAACATAAAACAGAAGAGAACCTCATTAGTAGATTTATATGAATATGCTTCTAATATTATAGTTCTATTACAATTACACTTCATTTGGAGCCAACATAACATTTAGTACCCCTCACTACTACATAGATAGTTACATGACCAACATTTTTATTTAATTTCTGCTGTTGAATTTTCATACCCCCTACCTTTTTTGCCTACATATTAGCTTGCTGTGATTAACGTCAGTTACACATGCTTAAACATTTTACTGAAATGTTATGTTACTCAGCTGAGTGTTACATAGGGAGTTGTATCTTTGTTCTTTTTTTATATAAAGATATAGAAACACAGGCGCTTGATCTCCACTCATACGTATAAACACTTAATTACTTACCTGAGAGTAACCAAGATATTAGTTTTATGGTATCACTTTGAGACCCCTAACTTATTTGAGTGAGCTAAGGCAGATTTATATAGAATAGAGATGTGAGACACTTTGTTATTATCCTATACCAGGGTGAACTAAGGAAGTCATTCTTAATACTTTGATTGCTAAGATTTATTATGCTTTCAAAAATAACTCCTGAACCTAACTTAACTGGCATTAATAGTACTATCTAAGTACCTCGGGGAGGCTAAGTAGAATTACACATCTATACATATGAGGGTTTTGCCTGCAGTTTGGACATAGGGCCCATGTCTAGACAGCATAATTTATGAGTACAAGTTTGTGGAACAGCCATGCCCACTATTTTCACTTTCACTTTTCACTCCCACTATAATACCTGATTAATAGCAATATTTTATACTCTATAATGTGCTTATTATGAGCCTAAGAGTGATGTATCTATTGAGTTTTATTATCACATATGCCCATTTTAATTGCCCATACAAGCCATGCATTCATAGACTCATAGAGTCCATTTACAAAGTCCTATGGTTGTATCCCCCCCCGCCCACCTCTAAACTCTGGGATTTGTAATTAGTCCCAGTGGTTTGCGCGGTTTTCCTTGTTAAATACCGCAAACAGAATCATCTCCTGATTATTTATGTGTAACAATATATTGAATATTTGGGATTTATGACGTTTTGTGAAAGAGAATAAGCCCTAGAATGAGTATTCATGAAACATTTTTTTGATTCTATGTATGTTGCTAACCAAGTCTTATTTATATACAGACAGTTTAAACTTGAAATCCTATCTGACTATGCTTAAATTTATAGGTAACAGTTCATTAGTTGTTGGAAAAGCATTATAAAACAAAAAATTACGAGGCTTTTATTTGATTTGGGACTCTAACTATGACTTTACAACCGATTGTTTTTGCATCTTCTATTTTTTATGCTGGAAATCAGTACTATTTATGTTACAGTCTCGCTTATCTTGTGATGCTATTTTGTTTCTTTATTATGTCTGTATGTCATAACCTTATTTGCCTCAATAAAAATTATTTAAAAAACAAACAAAAAAAAAACTATTAATGGAAACATTTGTCTCACATTGGAGAATAAGTTTACTAAAAAAGAAGAAATTGATGGCACCACTGTTAATAATATTAGGGCCTGTTACCGTTCAGATTAAATTTATCTGGCCTTGTATCAGATACACTGTGGTAAGCTGGTGCTAAGTATCAATGAAATAGCCTTCACAATATCAGTTAAAGGAACTGAAACAAAAAGGTGATACTATATAAGCACTCAAATTAGACCCTTACATGTTTATTGAAACTGAGGTATTGACATCATGGACAAATTAAAACGTAAAACTTTATTGGAAAATGATTAAAAAAAATGGGTAAGTTAAAACTAAAACGTTAGCAGCAATGAACCCCGGTTATATACCGGATGTAATAATAAAGGTCACAGTATGAACTGTAACTGAACCAGTGATTAAAAATAAGCAACTTTACAACTATACAAGCCCCTGACTGCCCACTACAAATCTCTTCTAGGACCACCCACCCTTATAAAGACAAGACATATGATCTCCTGGGAAACGGAGTTGGGATTGACCTACACTCCCCTTGACTGGTCCAGGGCGATACAATTAACCAAAACTGCTCTCCATTGTGTCACGCTGTATGAACTATATTTCAAGATCATTACTAGATGGCACTTGGTGCCGACTAAGCTTCGTACTCTATACCCTAGCCACTCACCCCTGTGTTGGAGAGAGTGTGGCGAGATCGGCACACCACTCCATATGTGGTGGTCGTGTGATCGACTGAGACCGCTCTGGTCTAAGACCTCTGCGATCTGTGCAGCACTGGAACTCCCGACGCCTGATGCCCCGGGCCTAGCCCTCCTGCATATTGGGGTAAAAAAGATCCCGAAGTATAAGAGATATCTGTTGGTCTACCTGCTGACATCTGTAAAGATGTTGATAGCCAGAAATTGGAAGAAACAACAGCCCCCAAGATGGCAAGCAGTGGTTGACCACCTGCACTACATCAAATCTATGGAAGACTATGTCTTTCGGACGAACAACCAATCTGCTACCTTTAGCCAAATCTGGGAACCCTGGGAGACGCACCTCAAACTGGCTACGTAATTGTTCCTTTCCCTGACTGCTGATGGCTTGTTCTGGCCTGTGACCCCTGTTGACCTGGGAGATATGCCCCGCTGTTTCTGAGATGAGATGCTGGGACATAAAATACTCCCTCCCCCCCCCCTTCCACACCTGATGCCTTCCCTTTCCTTCCCCCCCCCCCCCCTCCTCGTGAGGATATGAATGGTGGATCCTCGCACCCCAACTTCCATACATGTATACTATGTATACCTACTAGCTGCCACACACGACTGTCAGACATTTTAAGTACAGCATTTATTGCGATACTTTATTTAAAATGTAAAAACTTTAATGTTCCCCTAGAATAGCCAAAACATAACAACCGAGATGTGCAGACACGCATTGGGAAATGTCTCTATACTATTTATGATTCTTATGCTGAATACTTTGATCCTCTTTGTAAATCATTCTTCCTCTGCCTGATTGCGTGTAACCCTACTTCAACTTATGTCAAATGTTATTTGTGTTGTTATATGGTTTCTGCAACTTATTTATTAATAAAAATTTATTTGAAAAAAAAATAAAAAATAAGCAACTTTATCGATGAGTATTGGAGTCCACTTATGAATATTAAAACGACCAACTGACAGAGTACTAACGTTACTATCAGTCAATTAATATGATAGTTTGTATATGCGTTATTACTACAAAATCGGTGGTACAGCCTAACTGATATTGCAAGTGGAATGTAATAAGGGTCATCCATTGGGTGATTATCAGGATTCTGATCATTGAATTCTTGTTAATATATTTAATTCACAGCTACTATAATTCACCTAGCTCACATAGGTTTACAACTAGTGCTCCGATTTGGTAGTAATAACGCATATACTAACTATCATAAAAATTGACTGATAGGAACGTTAGTACTCTGTCAGTTGTTCGTTATAATATTCATAAGTGGACTCCAATACTCATTGATAAAGTTGCTTATATTTAGTCACTGGTTCAGTTACGGTTCATACTCTGACCTTTATTATTACATCCAGTATATAACCGGGAGGTTCATTGCTGCTAGCATTTTAGTTTTAACTTACCCATTTTTTTAATAAATTTCCAATAAAGTTTTACGTTTTATTTTTTCCATGATGTTAATACCCCAGTTTCAATAAACATGTAAGGGTCTTATTTAAGTGCTTATATAGTATCACCTTTTTGTTTCAGTTCCTTTAACTGATATTGTGAATCACATTGGAGAATAGCAGGTTCAGGATTATTTTGCAGGAGCACGTCTTAATGGAAAAATTGGTTGATGCACACAATAGCATTTTAATAGAGGTGGTAAGGTCAAAGACAAAGGAAATTCAAGAATGTCTGGGATATGCATAAAGTTAACATAGAAATTAATTAAGCTTACACTTTGAAGGAGAAATTGGAAGACTTGAAGGAACTTGGTTCTAATCTGTCATCAATTTTACATATTTCTATGTGTCAGATAAAGAGGCGTAGGACATATTTCTGTCACTTACATAGCATTTGCAGTCACCAATAAGTCAGCGTTGTCAAACAGCACAACTTTAAAGACCTCCAGAATCAGGACATACACAAAACCAATAGTCAGCATTAGTATAAGCTTCCCGATGCTGCTGATCTGCAGAAACACTGAGCAGGCGAGGAGGCTGAGCATGATGCAGAAAGTGAAATACTGAAAGAGATCAAAAGTGGATAAACATGATACCTCTATATTCTCACATAGCTAGATGTTTATTAAACACACTACATGGAATTCTCTTCTAAGACAATAAATAAGTGGCTCTATTAAAATGCATTTCTGTGCTTTTTTAAACAAAGGTAATTATTTCACATACTACTGACAGATTACTGTAATTACTTTCACAAACTTGTTATCTCATGGATATGCTGCGGATGTTGTATAATGGCAGTTTACTTTTGGGCATGAAACCAACATAAGTTGATTAATTTACTTCTATTTGCTTTGTACTCTTAGTATCCTTTGTTGATAATTAAATCTAGATAGGTTGATAGGAGCTTAGGAGTGTGCATGTGTGTTTAGCATTCTATGGCAGAAGTATTTGCAACTATTTCTAACCTTGCTACAAACATTGTTGTAAACATTGGGCTCCATTACAAATTGCGGCGTCGCCGTTTTTTATGCGATTTTGGTATTACATATATATACGGAGCCGCATATAAATGCGGCATGTATAGTTCACCCGTCGGCCGCTATTTTTACTCCCATAAGCTAACATAGAACCGCGTAGCAAATCGGTATCACATAGTCAGCGCAAGGACTTGCACTGCGAAAATGGAGAAATAATTTTACTCCATTTTCACCTCGCCACACATAGGCAGGCGCAGCAAGCTTTGCGCTGAGTAAGCACCGTAACTCCCTGAAAATAGTAACTAACACCTAATGCATGTGCAATATCTATCTACCTCCTGAAAATTACTAACTCCTAACGAATGTGCAATATCTATACCTGTCAATCGCAATCCCCCACCGCAATAACTAATAAAGTATATTAACCCCTAATCCGCCATTAACTTACATCAGAACTAATAATAAGAGTATTAACCCCTAAACCGACAACCCAGACAACCCCCCCACAACGCAAAAAAACTAACATTACTTTAAACATAAAAATTACTAAATTTAAATTAAGCTAAAATTACAGAAAATAAAAAAGCTAACATTACAGAAAATAAAAACAAAATGATCAAAAATTTAAAAATTATACCTAATCCCTATAAAAATAAAAAAGCCCCCCCAAATAAAAACACCCCCTAATCTAATACTAAACTACCAATAGCCCTTAAAAGGGCCTTTTGTAGGGCAGTGCCCTAAGTTAAACAGCTCTTTTCTTAAAAAAAATACTAAACCCCCCCACCCACCAAACCCCCCAAATAAAAAAACCTAACACTAAAAAACCTAAACTACCCATTGTCCCTAAAGGGGCATTTGTATGGGCATTGCCAGTGGCGACTTTAGGAACAATATATGGGGGGGCACATAAGATACCACAGTCAAAACTGGGGGGGGCACTAATAATTTTCACCACACAGACGCATACACATATACAGACTCCCTACTCTACCTGAAGTTCAGGGAGTCTCCCTGATTGTAATAGCGGCTCCCTGATGCCAGCAAATGGAATGCAATCTCCCTGAAACTCCAAGTATCATGATCCAATGTGTCCCAAATCCGCAAAAGTGTTTCTTTAAGGAATGCCTTTATTTGCTGGGACGTTAAAGAACCCTCAAAGCATGCATCAGTAACCAAAAAGCCCCCACTGATTCTAATAAAATGAAAACACAAATACTACCTTATTTACTGCACGTAATTAAACTTCGTATTCTAAAATATTTAAGCATTCAACAAGCGTACGATCACTGGAAAATAGGTTTATTTATGTGGTTGTGCAATAAAGCTACTTTTTTTTTAATGTGACTTTAGTGGGAAGCTACTTTAATGATAAGTCTCTAACTTATTTAGGGTTTCAAGGTGTCCAATATATAACTGGGGGGGGGGGGGGGGGGTGAAGCCACCTCCCTGAAATGAGTTTTTGCAGGTTGGGATGTCTGCATACACACACACAGCACACACTCACACAGCACAAACAGATTAAGTCATACTCAAAACACTCAATCAGAAGCATCTATTGTAATGCTAAAGACAGAGTCTGGTAAATATTTTACCAATATCCTTGTTAATATCTTTTTGCCGTGTTATATTTCTCTGCACCTCAGTTGTGTTTAGGTTTTAATCTGACACCTAAACAAACAATTGAGGGGCAGAAAAAAAAACAAGGAAAAAAGGGCAGCAAAACCAGAAAACATGCAGAAAGTGGAACATTTTAGTTAGCAAGCAACACTGTACAGCAGTTGAAATAATATATATATATATATATAGGTATATACTATATGTATTGAAAAAATAATTGCAATATCCCTCAAGAGATCCACATGAATTATACTTATCTACACTTTTCTACATATATGTAGTGGAAGAGTACCTTATATCTTTACTATATATTTTACAGGGACACTGAACCCACATTTTTTCTTTTGTGATTCAGATAGAGCATGAAATTTTAAGCAACTTTCTAATTTACTCCTATTATCAAATTTTCTTTATTCTCTTGGTATCTTTATTTGAAATGCAAGAATGTAAGTTTAGATGCCGGCCCATTTTTGGTGAACAACCTGGGTTGTCTTTGCTGATTGGTGGATAAATTCATCCACCAATAAAAAATTGCTGTCCAGAGTTCTGAACTAAGAAAAAAGCTTAGATGCCTTCTTTTTCAAATAAAGATAGCAAGAGAATGAAGAAAAAATGATAATAGGAGTAAATTAGAAAGTTGCTTAAAATTGCATTCTCTATCTGAATCACAAAAGAAAAAATTTGGGTTCAGTGTCCCTTTAATATACCAATTTCCCTCAGAGAAGGAAAAAAGTAAAATATTTAAAGGACTCTATCATGTGTCATTTCTCTACTCACACACTTGTAATTACAGGGAATTGTACAAATAAAATATAACTTTTACTAAAAATAAGTTACAATCTTTTTTAACTTATGTTTAGTAAAAGTTAGGTTTAATTTGTGCAGTTCCCTGTAATTACCAGTGTGTGAGTAGATAATCAGAAATGATACATGATAGTCATTTTAAATAACTTTACTTTTTTCCTTCTCTCTTTGAGAATATTGTGTGTATTAATATATACTACATGTGTATTAGTGCTCTCATATATGTTAACAAAGAACAGTATTAGAAATAATTAAAATAAATCAAAGTTAACACATACCTGCAGAATCTGGCATTCTAGAGCTGAGATGGTAATCACTAGTTCCCATCCAGTTAAAGAACCTGTGATGTCACAGCAGGCAGTGACTGCTGATCAAATTATGCAGATTTTTTTTGGGAAGAAAAAAAACTTGTATTCTCGATTATCAGCTCTGACTAACTGCATTCTGCTCTCTGTGCTAATTAATTTGATCACTATACTTAAAGGGCCAGTAAACCTAAAAAATAATGTTATCGTTATAAAACTTAATATTCCCTTTGAATTTTTTATAAATATGACTGTTTCTCAGACCCGCTCTCTGTGCTCTTCTGAGCGGGTCTGTTTTTATTACACAGCACATCGGGCCAGCTGTATAGTCACAGCCCGGCCCGACCATTATACACAGTGCAGCTCGCTCCTGCTGTCAGACAGAGCAGGAGCGAGCTGCACTTAGTGTTATGGCGGGGTCGTGCCGGGCTGTGACTATACAGCTGGTCTGAGAAACAGTAATATTTATAAAAAATTAAAAGGGAATATTAAGTTTTATAACGATAACACTAATATAATGTTATATAATTCTGCACTATGTGCAGAATTATATAATATTATTTTTTAGGTTTACTGACACTTTAATGTAATCACGGAAGAAGCAAGGGTTTTTTAGCTGGGTGGGAACTAGCTGCTAATCTTGCAATATAGTAGCAGCAGCTAGATCCCAAAAAGAAATCTAAAAAATGTTTTTAAAATGTGCTGAGCCCTAGTGACAGGTGGGGCAATAATGCAGGACTGAAGCAGGCAGTCTCACTTGGACAACAGGACAGACCTGAGACCTCTAAATTTGGACCTGTCACACACAACCCAAGACTATTGGGAGCATGGCAGCCAAAAAAAATTATTTCAGTGGGGGGGCACTTGGAGGGGCAAGGATTAATTCACCGCCAGACTTCAGGAACCGGTCGCCGCTTGGAAGAAGACTTCACCGCCGGACTTCAGGAACCGTGAGTACCTATCTGGGGGTTAGAGATAGGCTTTTTTTAAATGTTTTTATTTTTTTATCTTTTAGATTAGGGCTGAATGCCCTTTTAAGGGCAATGCCCATACAAATGCACCTTTAGGGGCAATGGGTAGTTTAGGTTTTTTTAGTGTTAGGTTTTTTTATTTTGGGGGGTTTTACTGTTAGAGGGGGGACTTAGTATTTTTTTAAGGAAAAAAATCGGTTTAACTTAGAGCACCACCCTACAAAAGGTCCTTTTAAGGGCTATTGGTAGTTTAGTATTAGATTAGGGGGTGTTTTTATTTTGTGGGGGCTTTTTTATTTTCATAGGGATTAGGTATATTTTTTTTATTTTTGATAATTTAGTTTTTTATTTTATGTAATGTTAGCTTTTTTATTTTCTGTAATTTGATCTTAATTTAGACTTAGTATATTTTATTTTTAAAGTAATGTTAGTTTTTTTTATTTTAATTGTAATTTAGTTTTATTTTAATTTATGTAATGGGGTTAATTTAGGGGATGTTAGGTTAGGGGGCTTAGTGATTAGTTATTTGCGTTGTGGGCTTTGGTGGTTTAGGGGTTAATAGATTTATTAGCATTATTGCGTTGTGTGGGCTTGGCGGATTAGGGGTTAATAGTTTAATAGGTTTATTGCGCTGTGGGTTAATGGTGGATTAGAGGTTAATAGTCTTAATAGGTAGTTTGCGATGTTGGGGTTGGTGGATTTAGGGGTTAATACTTTTGTTAGGTATATAGCGATGTGGGTGAATTGCAGATTAGGGGTTAATAGTTTAATTAGGCATATTGCGTTGTGGGGGGGTTGTCAGTTTAGGGGTTAATACATTTATTATTAGTTCTGGTGTGGGTTTGATGGCGGATATAGGGGTTTTACGTGTCGGGTTTATTTTTATGAACTGCCGGCGGGGTTTATGTAATACCCCGATGTGCGAGGTGAATTTCGTGCAGTGCGGGCTTCAGCGCCTGCGCCGAATATGTAATCTCGCCCATTGTTGCAAACACTGCTGCACGGTGGCTAAAGACACGTGCACTCTCCTGAGATCACCTAGGATTACTCTTTAACAGAGGATACCAAGTCAAATAAGCAAAATGTATAAAGAAGTAAATTGGAAAGTTGTTTAACATTTCATTCTCTTTCCATTTTAGTTGAATTTTGACTTCACGGTCCCTTAATTAGACAAAAATGACATTTTCTTCACAGAACCATTTATAGAGAATATAAATTAATGTGTTCCAACAAGCACACTACATTTATGCATCTAAAACCTGCTACAATGCTAAAAACAACTTGTTTTCTGATCCAATAGCAGAGGTTATTTTTTTTCAGGAAATCAACACATTGTAACTTCTCTTTCCTCTCACACACTTCATGCAATACAATTCACAGCAATGACATCTCTTCCTCAGCTCCCTGTGAAACCATCAGAATATAAACATAATCTCTGCTTGTTTGATAAGCCTATTCTAATATTTCATTTTTTACCTAGAGTAAGCAGAAAAAGCTTAGAACTGCACACAGTGGACTAGATTACAAGTGGAGTGCTATTTACTACTTTCTCTCAAGTAAGGTCTCAGAAGTAAGGTTTTTGTGCAAAGTAAAGTAAAAAATGTGCATGCGAGCGAAACCCAATGCTCGTTAACTAAAGGACTTTGGATAACGCGACCGTGTTAATTTCAACGGAGCATGATTTAAACAAAAACTAACACTTATCGATGGTGTGCTAACCTTGAAACTGTATTAAACCCACAGCACTATACTTGACAGGAGTTATTAATATTTCACATTCCAATGTTCTTCACATACAGGAAAATGTTATTTTTATTTTAAATACATATACATATATATATACCTATACCTGTATATACATGTGTTTATATATATATATATATATATAAAAATATATAATTATATAGATATAAAGGTATAGATATATATTTTACATTATCATCATATGTATAGAAATATATTTTTTAAAATAAAAAGAGCATTTTTTCTATCTGAAGAACATTGGATTGTAAAATATGCGTAACACGCTTGAGGTTTCAGGTACGAATGCGGTGTCAGGTTAGCGCATATGAAGAATTATTTATCTTAAGATGCGTTATATAAATATTAAATATTGAAAACATAGAAATATAATTATTAATAATTATACATATTCTTAAAATTAAAAAAAAATATTTGAATATATATGTAAATTCTACAGTAACTTTAATAATTATTAATATGTTTTCAATAATTTATATTTAATATGTACATAACGCACCTTAAGATAACTAATATTTCACATGAGCTAATCCGACACCGCATTAGACCTACAGCAAGAAACCCGAAGCTTGTTACACATATTTTACATACAAAATGTTAGCATATGAACCTCCTAGGTTTAGCTTTCAACTAAGAATACCAAGAGAACAAAGCAAAATTGGTGATAAAAGTAAATTGGAAAGTTTAAAATTTCATGCCCTATCTGAATCATGAAAGTTTATTTTGGACTAGACTGTCCCTTTAAAAAACATGCATCAAGCACAACATAACTACTACTACTAAATAAACAGTTACACTCATATAAAAATTATTCAGAAAAATATTAATAAAAATATTTAAATGTTGTTTGTATTTTCTTTCTAATGGAAGTGAGAGTCCACGAAAACCTATTCTTCCAAATTGTAATACATTACTTGGCCACCAGGAGGAGGTAGAGACACCCCAACCAGAGCATTTAACTATCCCTCCCACTTCACCTTCCCTTTTTTTTTGTCTAGTCTAGATGGTAGGCAGAGATGGAGGTGCTCTGCAGGATTCTTTTCTAAGACAACCCTCAAATGATAGGTCCTAGAAGAATGGGTTAAGGGAGTTGTTGTTGAACTTTTTTTATTAATCTCTCAGTAGAGCATTGTATCTCAGCAGACTTGGGTGTTGCAGGTAAGTTCCCTAGCCTCCCCCTGTATTCCAGTGATATTATCTTTCTCCCATGTATGTTACCGACGTGTCAGCTACCACGGACTAATGATCTGTGCTTTTTATCACAGGTGCTGGTTGATGTGCATGCTGGAGCAGCAGGGGTAAGTTCATTTACTATTAAATCCCCTTTTTGCAGGCTAGTTGCCTTGGGTTTTTTTGGAGATTGGTTCCTGTGTCTATGTAGTATACACAGACTCCTTTCTAATGGCCAGGGCCTATAACTTATGAGTTAGTATGAGTGCTGGAAGTATACAGGGGTTCAATGGCTAGTGCCTACTTTTCAGAACCCAGTGTGTATACAGGGGCTTCCTATTTTTGGTTAGTGTCTTTTTCTCAGGAGCTGGTGTGATTTGAGTGTGATGTAATGTTTTTACTGTGATAATCAGCACGAAGAATAGGTTTTCGTGGACTCTCACTTCCATTAGAAAGAAAATACAAACAACATTTAAATATTTTTATTAATATTTTTCTGAATAATTTTTATATGAGTGTAACTGCTTATTTAGTAGTAGTAGTTATGTTGTGCTTGATGCATGTTTTTTAAAGGGACAGTCTAGTCCAAAATAAACTTTCATGATTCAGATAGGGCATGAAATTTTAAACTTTCCAATTTACTTTTATCACCAATTTTGCTTTGTTCTCTTGGTATTCTTAGTTGAAAGCTAAACCTAGGAGGTTCATATGCTAATTTCTTAGACCTTGAAGGCCGCCTCTTATGTAAATGCATTGTAATTGTAATTTAGGATTTATTATTTTAATAGAAATTTAGGATTATTTTAATTTATGTAATGGGGTTAATTTAGGGGGTGTTAGGTTAGGGGGCTTAGTGATTAGTTATTTGCGATATGGGGCATGGCGGTTTAAGTTTAAAAGTTTAAATGACTAGATTGCGTTGTGGGGCATGGCGGATTAGGGATTAATAGTTTAAATAGATGCTTTGCGATATGGGGGTTGGTGGATTCGGAGTTAATGGTTTAAATAGATACTTTGCGATATGGGGGCATGGCGGATTAGGGGTTAATAGTTTAAATAGATACTTTGCGATATGGGGGTTGGCTGATTAGGGGTTGCGGTTGAGAAGCAGATATTGTGCATGCGTTAGGTGTTTGATTTTTTTTAACAGCGAGCGACGGGGAAAATATATGTGCCACACTTGTATGCAGCACCGTATATGTGATTGTGTGTAGTGTAAGGTCGGTTACCATAGTAACCTATTAATGTTTTAGAAATCCGCCATCGAGTGGAAGCTTTAACACAACGCTAACTTACACCTACAGGAAAAGAGCGACCGCACGCAAAGTGGAAACCTTTTCAATGGAAACCTGGTACTAAAATAGGTATTTTTTCAGGGGATTTGGGGATTCAGCGGTCCAGAGCCGCTTTGGTTAAAAAAAGAGAGGGTAGGGGAGAGATGAGATGAGGGGCAGAGGCGGATGTGTCTAACCTGTACTAGGTTAGTTATTGGAATAGATGTGTGAGCGGTCTAGTATAGAGAGGTCTGGTAAGGTTAGTTTAAAGAGTAAGATTATGTGGGTATGTAAGAAAGAGCCGGGGGATGAAGATATTACGTGTGTGGAAAAGGGGAAGAGGTGCTTAGACATTAAGCCCCCCCAGTTTGTGAATGATAGGCTAAACAGAGAAGGGAGGTTGGTTTTAGACCTGTGAAGGTTTGGTTAGTTGGGAGTCAGGAAAGGTCTAGGAGAGATTTAGTCAAAAGACTGGCTGACCTATGGATTATGTAGAAGACATAGTGAGGGGGAATATATAAAGGATGTGTATAAAAAACGGTCAACATCATCAAAACTGAGTAACATATATTTAACATTTCACTAACTAAAACATAACACTTTAGAATATATAGGTGCAGGCCTAACTACATAGGGAAGTCGAGAAATATTGCCAAACTAGGCCTTAATTGAGTTTGTTAAATGTCTTTCGTAATGTTCATACATCTCCTCTAATTAGGGAGACAGGGACATTTCTCTGGAGTAGTGGAATTGATAAAAGTAGGTAGTGAGAAGAATATATAAAGTATGGGAAAGAGGGTAATAATAGAGGGAGGAGAGCCAAGAGCTAAAGAAGGGTAAGGTAGGTACCCGTATGTGAGCCCTAGGCTTATCTGAATGAAGGTCTTCCAAAGATGGATTCTTTGTTAAAGGGACCAATAGGAGTGATAAGTGAGTAAGGTATGTACCCGTATGTACACTGCACTCGGTCTTTTCTTTAAAAGTTTCGGTTGTAAAGATGAGTAGACTAGGTGATAGTAGATTCTATAAGTATCTGGGTCCTGACCTCCATTATACCTTCTCTTGGCGGGAGGATGTAGGGTTCAGTGGTCGCCACTCCGGGGCTTACATGTTAAGCCCCTTCGCATTTTCTTGCCTCTTGGTGGTAGAATCAGAGAGGTCAGTAAGTCCCAGGGTGCGGAGTAGTTTCAGACCCTGATCTATAGATGAGATTACATAGGAATGGTCCTGGTGTTGTACAAAGAGCTTCACAGGGAATCCCCATCTGTATTTTATCTTGTGATGCCTCAATGCCAATGTAAATTGATGAAAAGTTCTCCTTTTGGCTAAAGTGTGCGGGGACAGATCTGGGAAGACTTGTAAGTTTTGATAGGGTTCTTTGAGTGGTTTGTTGTTAAAGGATGCTCTCAGTACTCTCTCTTTGGTGGTGTAATAGTGTAGATGGAGGATGACATCTCTTGGAGTGTCAGCGGTGGAATTGCGGGCGCGTGAAGCCCTATGTGCCCTGTCGATCAGCAGGTCTTGTTCTGTCGTTGTACCCAGGAGTTACTTGAAGAGGGTAGTCAGATAATTATGAAGTTCAGCTGAGGAGACTTCTTCAGAGATGCCTCTAATCCGGAGATTATTTCGGTGGGATCTGTCTTCTAGATCTGCTAGCTTGGTCTCTAAGTCCGAAATTTGTTCAGCGAGGTTTTGTGAGTAGGAGAGGAGATTGGAATGATCAGTTACTAAGTCTTCATGTTTTCCTTCCAGTATCTCTGTCCGTTCCCCCAGTGAGGAAATGTCCCGTTTGAGTTCGCTGACAGATTGGCGGAGGTCTTGTCTCAGAGATGCATAATGGGTGTCCATCTTATCGTTAATAGTTTGATGGATTCAAAGAAGGTGGATTGTGAGAGTGTGGTTTTGTCCTTTTAGTGTTCTCAGAACTGAAGGCTGTAGAGTCTCTAAGAGCCCTCTCCTGAAAGTTCTGGATCAGATAGGTTCTTGCTATTAAAGTGGTCAGTCAGGGTTCTTTTAGGATTATCCTGATGTTTAGATTTTCTCTTTACTGATTGTGCCATGTTTAGAAGGATTGACGTCGAGATCTCTAAGATTTAACAGGATATGTTACTTCCTTGTTAGACTTGAATACTGGGGGGGGGGGGGGGTGTCAGGCCGGCACCTCTACACCATGGGGCTTTAGCCCTCCATCACTCCCTTAAGCTCTTATGAGAAGATGTTCAAGGTCATCAGGGCCCAGACGGGGATGCGGGTGTGGCTTATCTAAACTGTCAGAAGATTAAGGATGATCCCTCTCCTGGGGAAGTGCCACCTCTGGGCGAGTCCGGAAAAAGGAGTGTGAATATGACCTGCAGAGTTAGATGGCTACGAGAAAGGGGGGAGAGGGATCTCTGTGCAGCGGGTATGGGATTCCGTATGTGAGGTTCTCAATATCCTGGTTGGAGGGCTAGAACAGTAATTAACCCTCTGTGACAGAGTGTGTGGTGCCTTCTGTATTAACAGTAGAGTGTTTATAATTTGTTTATCCCTGGCTGATAGGGTGATGTAATATAGCCTACTTTTATGGGAGGAGAGTGATGATAGCCTTATCTGTGTTTACTTTTTAGGGCTATCACTTTGATGACCTCTTAAACATCTAAATGGAGAGAAGACCTGTTAGATTAGTCAGGCAGGCTGGCTGTACGGGAGCTAGGTTAGAAGCCTGTAGACCTCCTAAGGCAATTATATATGTGCACCATAATTTTTGTGTAACAAAGTGATCTCACCCAGTATATCGATTCCTCTGCAGTATTTTTTTTTTCCTTCCCCTTCCTTTTTTTCCCCTTATTCCCCCCCCCCTTTTCCTCTCCTTCCCCCTTTTTTTCCATTTTTTCTCTCTTTTTTCTCTTTTTCTTTCCTTTTATTCCCCTTCTTTTTTTTATGACTATTATTATTATTCACCCCCCCTCTTTTTCCTTTGGGGAGTAGTGTGCATACAGAGATCGTCACTTCTGTAATAACAAAGTGTTCAGGAGAATGTGATATGATCTATTAGCCCACTCAGTATGAATTGGGTGCATTTATCTTAACAGTCTCCGTGCACAGGTGGGATCCAGACTGAGTTAGGCCACTACAGGAGACCGTGTATACGTGCAAATGAGACAGGGGGTGCCACGGTATTTAATAGATAGGGTAGCTTTTAAAGCACTTAACTTCTTACCCTTATACTTGTGCTGGGAGGAAAGGCTTCCGTAGTCAGAGGGGTTCTGCCACTTCAGTGTAGTATGGGACTCAAAATGGCGCCCGTTCGGGCCAGAAGTGGAATCCCCGGACCAGGATGCAGAATCCCCAGATGGTCTATTTGATCTGATCAGGTGAGAAGCTCCTGGATCCCCTCTGGTCAGCTTACTGATGATTCAGGCTTGGGGGTATCGGGAAAAGTCCCACTGTTGGTGCGCAGGCTGGATAGAGTGGCACGTAGCTCTGTAGCTAGGAATTGCTGCACAGGCTAAGGAGAGCAGCGGGGAGTATGCAGAGGGTTCCGGTTTGGTGAGGAGGGCTTGTGGATGGTGTGTGCTCACAAGTGAGGGGTTGACAACAGCACTCAAACTATCCGGGGATAATGAACACGTCGTCCGCTATGAGGAAATCTCGGCAGTTGCGCTGCTAAAGTTGTATCCAATGTCCGGATATTCTAACTGCTTCTGGGGTAGGGTTCAACAAGCTGGGTTTAGGGGTATTTTGTCCAGGGGAAAAGTGCCAAAAATAGTTTAATGGATTATTTTAAGGAAGAGCTCCAGCTTTCTGCGACTGCTCACATTAGCTGTAGCCTCCACCCCCCACGGCTCCATTTTTAACGGCTCAATGGAAGCGAGCCCAGTGTTGGGAAGACCTTGCTATATCTACATGCCTCTGAAAGTGAGGCATGCAGTACTAGCGCAGCTTCGCTGCTGTTGGCAAAGCTGAGCTAATAAATTTCTTAACGACCATGTGATGTACAGGGTACAATGGTCGTTGAGGGGTTAACCATCAGTGGGCATGGTCATGACTCCTGTAACCTACTTCCTTGGTTGCTCTGCTGTAAAGAATACCTGGAATTTTGTTTTTAAAAGTTTGCAACTATGTCTAAACTGATGCAGAATTCTCACAGGTAAATAAATCTGTACCTGCAGCACCTCTAGAGTGGTACAATGTATGTTTGAGAGAAAAACACCAGTCATGACCAGGAATCAGTTGTCAGCATTTTAAAGGGACAGTCTAGTCCAAAATAAACTTTAATGATTCAGATAGGGCATGTCATTTTGTTTTTTTCTCTTGGTACTCCTAGTTGAAAGCTAAACCTAGGAGGTTCATATGCTAATTTCTTGAATTTTGACAATTTTTCACCACTACAGGGTGTTAGTTCATGTATGTTATATAGATAACTTGCACTGGGAGTTACCTAAGAATCAGCACTGATTGGCTAAAATGCAAGTCTGTAAAAAGAACTAAAATAAGGGGGCAGTTTGCAGAGGCTTAGATACAAGATAATCACAGAGGTTAAAAGTATATTAATATAACAGTGTTGGTTATGCAAAACTAGGGAATGGGTAATAAAGGGATTATATATCTTTTTAAACAATACAAATTTGGGTGTAGACTGTCCCTTTAAAATTCTCATAAATTGCATTTAATCTACTCTAGTATTAATTAGGTACAGTGCATATTCCAGGATGTGGCCCGAGTCAGTTTTTTCCTTTTACATTTTAAAGAATTTTAATGTTTTATTATTTTATTTATTTACTTATTTGTTTGATAGTTTACCAATCCAAATTTAAAGGGACAGTGTACTAATACCCCCCCCCCCTTATTGTGTTCTTAATTGACCATTTTACCTACTGGAATGTATTAAATTGTTTACAAATAGCTCCTTCAGCTTTATTTTCTCATTTGAAATAGGGGATTTTTCCAATTGAATCCTCACCTATAATGAACATTTCTGAATTTCTGGTTAACCCCTTAAGACTATTGAGCATATGTACTATGTCACAGATTACAAATGGCACAATATTTGGCGCTTTCGCTCAAACACAAACACCACCAGAAGTAAATTTTAATGCACATAAATTTTAGTGAACATATTACAAGTTGAAAGTAAATGGTTTGCGCACAAGTGCAACCAACTCGCACTAACTTCAGGATATTGCGACCACGTTAACTTATTCTCTACATAGAGTTTAAAGGAGTACAGTGATGAAAAAAACCTACACACGATAAACCGACAACACGTTAGACCTAGTGCTCTCAACCCGATGGTAGTTATGCATATTTTACATTTCAATGTTTTTCACATAGAAGAAAATGTTTGTTTTATTTTTAAATATAAAGTTCTAGCTATCTGATTAATTTGTTAAAAACATAATTTATGTAAGAACTTACCTGATAAATTAATTTCTTTCATATTGGCAAGAGTCCATGAGCTAGTGACGTATGGGATATACAATCCTACCAGGAGGGGCAAAGTTTCCCAAACCTCAAAATGCATATAAATACACCCCTCACCACAACCACAATTCAGTTTAACGAATAGCCAAGCAGTGGGGTGATAAAGAAAGGAGTAGAAACCACAAGAGGGAGGGATAACAATAAAAACAGCCAATTTCTGCTGGAAAAAAAAAAAGAAATAAGTTTATTTTCATAATTGAAAGAAAAAAATCTCAAATCAAAAGCAGAAGAATCAAACTAAACAGCTGCCTGAAGAACTTTTCTACCAAAAACTGCTTCCGAAGAAGCAAATACATTAAAACGGTAGAATTTTGTAAATGTATGCATAGAGGACCAAGTTGCTGCTTTGCAAATCTGATCAACTGAAGCTTCATTCTTAAATGCCCATGAAGTGGAGTCTGATCTAGTAGAATGAGCTGTATTTCTCTGAGGCGGGGCCTGACCCGACTCCAAATAAGCTTGATGAATCAAAAGTTTCAACCAAGAAGTCAAGGAAATAGCAGAAACCTTCTGACCTTTCCTAGGACCAGAAAATAAAACAAATAGACTGGAAGTCTTCCTGAAATCTTTAGTAGCTTCCACATAATATTTCAAAGCTTACCACATCCAAAGAATGTAAGGATCTTTCCAAAGAATTCTTAGGATTAGGACACAAGGAAGGGACAACAATTTCTCTATTAATGTTGTTAGAATTCACAACCTTAGGTAAAAATTGAAAAGAAGTCCGCAAAACTGCCTTATCCTGATGAAAAATCAGAAAAGGAGACTCACAAGCAAGAGCAGATAGCTCAGAAACTTTTCTAGCAGAAGATATAGCCAAAAGGAATAATATTTTCCAAGAAAGTAGTTTAATGTCCAAAGAATGCATAGGCTCGAATGGAGGAGCCTGTAAAGCCTTCAGAACCAAATTAAGACTCCAAGGAGGAGAAATTGATTTAATGACAGACTTAATACGAACTAAAGCCTGTACAAAACAGTGAATATCAGGAAGTATAGCAATCTTTCTGTGAAATAAAACTAAACTAACTAAAAATAATAAAAATATTTAATGATTTGAGATCCTGATAGAAAAACGGACCTTGAGACAGTAGATCTGGCCTTAACGGAAATGGCCAAGGCTGGCAACTGGACATTCGAACCAGATCCGCATACCAAAACCTGTGTGGCCATGCTGGAGCCACCAGCAACACAAATGATTGTTCCATGATGATTTTGGAGATCACTCTTGGAAGGAGAACTAGAGGCGGGAACATGTAAGCAGGATGATAACACCAAGGAAGTGTCAGCTCATCCACTACTTCCGCCTGAGCATCCCTGGACCTGGACAGGTATCTGGGAAGTTTCTTGTTTAGATGAGAGGCCATGAGATCTATCTCTGATAGACCCCACATCTGAACAATCTGAGAAAACACATCTGGATGGAGAGACCACTCCCCTGGATGTAAAGTCTGACGGCTGAGATAATCCGCCTCCCAATTGTCTACACCTGGGATATGCACCGCAGAGATTAGATAGGAGCTGGATTCTGCCCAAGCAAGTATCCGAGATACTTCTTTCATAGCTTGGGGACTGTGAGTCCCACCCTGATGATTGACATATGCCACTGATGTGATATTGTCTGCCTGAAAACAAATGAACGGTTCTCTCTTTAACAGAGGCCAAAACTGAAGAGCTCTGAGAATTGCACGGAGTTCTAAAATATTTATTGGTAATCTCGCCTCTTGAGATTTCCAAACCCCTTGTGCTGTCAGAGATCCCCAAACAGCTCCCCAACCTGAAAGACTTGCACCTGTTGTGATCACAGTCCAGTTTGGCCGAACAAAAGAGGCCCCTTGAACTAAACGATGGTGATCTATCCACCATGTCAGAGAGTGTCGTACATTGGTATTTAAGGATATTAATTGTGATATCTTTGTATAATCCCTGCACCATTGGCTCCACATACAAAGCTGTAGAGGTCTCATGTGAAAACGAGCATAGGGGATTGCATCCGATGCTGCAGTCATGAGACCTAAAACTTCCATGCACATAGCCACTAAAGGGAATGACTGAGACTGAAGGTGCCGGCAGGCTGCAACCAATTTTAAACATCTCGTGCCTGTTAGAGACAGAGTCATGGACACTGAATCTATCTGGAAGCCTAAAAAGGTGACCCTTGTCTGAGGAATCAAAAAGATGTTTGGTAAATTGATCCCCCAACCATGTTTCCGAAGAAACAACACAAGTTGATTTGTGTGAGATTCTGCAGAACGTAAAGACTGAGCTAGTACCAAGATATCGTCCAAATAAGGAAACACTGCAATACCCTGTTCTCTGATTACAGAGAGTAGGGCACCTAGAACATTTGAAAAGATTCTTGCAGCTGTTGCTAGGCCAAATGGAAGAGCAACAAATTGGTAATGCTTGTCTAGAAAAGAGAATCTCAGAAACTGATAATGTTCTGGATGAATCGGAATATGAAGGTATGCATCCTGCAAGTCTATTGTGGACATATAATGTCCTTGCTGAACAAAAGGCAGAATAGTCCTTATAGTCACGATCTTGAAAGTTGGTACTCTTACATAACGATTCAAAATTTTCAGATCCAGAACTGGTCTGAATACATTTTCCTTCTTTGGGACAATGAATATATTTGAATAAAACCCCAAACCTTGTTCCTGAAAAGGAACTGGCATGATTACCCCTGAAGACTCCAGGTCTGAAACACACTTCAGGAAAGCCTGAGCTTTTACTGGATTTACTGGGATACGAGAGAGAAAAAAATCTTCTCACAGGAGGTCTTACTCTGAATCCTATTCGATACCCTTGAGAGACAATGCTCTGAATCCATTGATTTTGGACAGAATTTATCCAAATAAATTCTGTCCAGGGGAAAAGTGCCAAAAATAGTTTAATGGATTATTTTAAGGAAGAGCTCCAGCTTTCTGCGACTGCTCACATTAGCTGTAGCCTCCACCCACCACGGCTCCATTTTTAACGGCTCAATGGAAGCGAGCCCAGTGTTGGGAAGACCTTGCTATATCTACATGCCTCTGAAAGTGAGGCATGCAGTACTAGCGCAGCTTCGCTGCTGTTGGCAAAGCTGAGCTAATAAATTTCTTAACGACCATGTGATGTACAGGGTACAATGGTCGTTGAGGGGTTAACCATCAGTGGGCATGGTCATGACTCCTGTAACCTACTTCCTTGGTTGCTCTGCTGTAAAGAATACCTGGAATTTTGTTTTTAAAAGTTTGCAACTATGTCTAAACTGATGCAGAATTCTCACAGGTAAATAAATCTGTACCTGCAGCACCTCTAGAGTGGTACAATGTATGTTTGAGAGAAAAACACCAGTCATGACCAGGAATCAGTTGTCAGCATTTTAAAGGGACAGTCTAGTCCAAAATAAACTTTAATGATTCAGATAGGGCATGTCATTTTAAACAACTTTCCAATTTACATTTATCACGCATTTTGTTTTTTTCTCTTGGTACTCCTAGTTGAAAGCTAAACCTAGGAGGTTCATATGCTAATTTCTTGAATTTTGACAATTTTTCACCACTACAGGGTGTTAGTTCATGTATGTTATATAGATAACTTGCACTGGGAGTTACCTAAGAATCAGCACTGATTGGCTAAAATGCAAGTCTGTAAAAAGAACTAAAATAAGGGGGCAGTTTGCAGAGGCTTAGATACAAGATAATCACAGAGGTTAAAAGTATATTAATATAACAGTGTTGGTTATGCAAAACTAGGGAATGGGTAATAAAGGGATTATATATCTTTTTAAACAATACAAATTTGGGTGTAGACTGTCCCTTTAAAATTCTCATAAATTGCATTTAATCTACTCTAGTATTAATTAGGTACAGTGCATATTCCAGGATGTGGCCCGAGTCAGTTTTTTCCTTTTACATTTTAAAGAATTTTAATGTTTTATTATTTTATTTATTTACTTATTTGTTTGATAGTTTATCAATCCAAATTTAAAGGGACAGTGTACTAATATCCCCCCCCCCTTATTGTGTTCTTAATTGACCATTTTACCTACTGGAATGTATTAAATTGTTTACAAATAGCTCCTTCAGCTTTATTTTCTCATTTGAAATAGGGGATTTTTCCAATTGAATCCTCACCTATAATGAACATTTCTGAATTTCTGGTTAACCCCTTAAGACTATTGAGCATATGTACTATGTCACAGATTACAAATGGCACAATATTTGGCGCTTTCGCTCAAACACAAACACCACCAGAAGTAAATTTTAATGCACATAAATTTTAGTGAACATATTACAAGTTGAAAGTAAATGGTTTGCGCACAAGTGCAACCAACTCGCGCTAACTTCAGGATATTGCGACCACGTTAACTTATTCTCTACATAGAGTTTAAAGGAGTACAGTGATGAAAAAAACCTACACACGATAAACCGACAACACGTTAGACCTAGTGCTCTCAACCCGATGGTAGTTATGCATATTTTACATTTCAATGTTTTTCACATAGAAGAAAATGTTTGTTTTATTTTTAAATATAAAGTTCTAGCTATCTGATTAATTTGTTAAAAACATAATTTATGTAAGAACTTACCTGATAAATTAATTTCTTTCATATTGGCAAGAGTCCATGAGCTAGTGACGTATGGGATATACAATCCTACCAGGAGGGGCAAAGTTTCCCAAACCTCAAAATGCATATAAATACACCCCTCACCACAACCACAATTCAGTTTAACGAATAGCCAAGCAGTGGGGTGATAAAGAAAGGAGTAGAAACCACAAGAGGGAGGGATAACAATAAAAACAGCCAATTTCTGCTGGAAAAAAAAAAAGAAATAAGTTTATTTTCATAATTGAAAGAAAAAAATCTCAAATCAAAAGCAGAAGAATCAAACTAAACAGCTGCCTGAAGAACTTTTCTACCAAAAACTGCTTCCGAAGAAGCAAATACATTAAAACGGTAGAATTTTGTAAATGTATGCATAGAGGACCAAGTTGCTGCTTTGCAAATCTGATCAACTGAAGCTTCATTCTTAAATGCCCATGAAGTGGAGTCTGATCTAGTAGAATGAGCTGTATTTCTCTGGGGCGGGGCCTGACCCGACTCCAAATAAGCTTGATGAATCAAAAGTTTCAACCAAGAAGTCAAGGAAATAGCAGAAACCTTCTGACCTTTCCTAGGACCAGAAAATAAAACAAATAGACTGGAAGTCTTCCTGAAATCTTTAGTAGCTTCCACATAATATTTCAAAGCTTACCACATCCAAAGAATGTAAGGATCTTTCCAAAGAATTCTTAGGATTAGGACACAAGGAAGGGACAACAATTTCTCTATTAATGTTGTTAGAATTCACAACCTTAGGTAAAAATTGAAAAGAAGTCCGCAAAACTGCCTTATCCTGATGAAAAATCAGAAAAGGAGACTCACAAGCAAGAGCAGATAGCTCAGAAACTTTTCTAGCAGAAGATATAGCCAAAAGGAATAATATTTTCCAAGAAAGTAGTTTAATGTCCAAAGAATGCATAGGCTCGAATGGAGGAGCCTGTAAAGCCTTCAGAACCAAATTAAGACTCCAAGGAGGAGAAATTGATTTAATGACAGACTTAATACGAACTAAAGCCTGTACAAAACAGTGAATATCAGGAAGTATAGCAATCTTTCTGTGAAATAAAACTAAACTAACTAAAAATAATAAAAATATTTAATGATTTGAGATCCTGATAGAAAAACGGACCTTGAGACAGTAGATCTGGCCTTAACGGAAATGGCCAAGGCTGGCAACTGGACATTCGAACCAGATCCGCATACCAAAACCTGTGTGGCCATGCTGGAGCCACCAGCAACACAAATGATTGTTCCATGATGATTTTGGAGATCACTCTTGGAAGGAGAACTAGAGGCGGGAAAATGTAAGCAGGATGATAACACCAAGGAAGTGTCAGCTCATCCACTACTTCCGCCTGAGCATCCCTGGACCTGGACAGGTATCTGGGAAGTTTCTTGTTTAGATGAGAGGCCATGAGATCTATCTCTGATAGACCCCACATCTGAACAATCTGAGAAAACACATCTGGATGGAGAGACCACTCCCCTGGATGTAAAGTCTGACGGCTGAGATAATCCGCCTCCCAATTGTCTACACCTGGGATATGCACCGCAGAGATTAGATAGGAGCTGGATTCTGCCCAAGCAAGTATCCGAGATACTTCTTTCATAGCTTGGGGACTGTGAGTCCCACCCTGATGATTGACATATGCCACTGATGTGATATTGTCTGCCTGAAAACAAATGAACGGTTCTCTCTTTAACAGAGGCCAAAACTGAAGAGCTCTGAGAATTGCACGGAGTTCTAAAATATTTATTGGTAATCTCGCCTCTTGAGATTTCCAAACCCCTTGTGCTGTCAGAGATCCCCAAACAGCTCCCCAACCTGAAAGACTTGCACCTGTTGTGATCACAGTCCAGTTTGGCCGAACAAAAGAGGCCCCTTGAACTAAACGATGGTGATCTATCCACCATGTCAGAGAGTGTCGTACATTGGTATTTAAGGATATTAATTGTGATATCTTTGTATAATCCCTGCACCATTGGCTCCACATACAAAGCTGTAGAGGTCTCATGTGAAAACGAGCATAGGGGATTGCATCCGATGCTGCAGTCATGAGACCTAAAACTTCCATGCACATAGTCACTAAAGGGAATGACTGAGACTGAAGGTGCCGGCAGGCTGCAACCAATTTTAAACATCTCGTGCCTGTTAGAGACAGAGTCATGGACACTGAATCTATCTGGAAGCCTAAAAAGGTGACCCTTGTCTGAGGAATCAAAAAGATGTTTGGTAAATTGATCCCCCAACCATGTTTCCGAAGAAACAACACAAGTTGATTTGTGTGAGATTCTGCAGAACGTAAAGACTGAGCTAGTACCAAGATATCGTCCAAATAAGGAAACACTGCAATACCCTGTTCTCTGATTACAGAGAGTAGGGCACCTAGAACATTTGAAAAGATTCTTGCAGCTGTTGCTAGGCCAAATGGAAGAGCAACAAATTGGTAATGCTTGTCTAGAAAAGAGAATCTCAGAAACTGATAATGTTCTGGATGAATCGGAATATGAAGGTATGCATCCTGCAAGTCTATTGTGGACATATAATGTCCTTGCTGAACAAAAGGCAGAATAGTCCTTATAGTCACGATCTTGAAAGTTGGTACTCTTACATAACGATTCAAAATTTTCAGATCCAGAACTGGTCTGAATACATTTTCCTTCTTTGGGACAATGAATATATTTGAATAAAACCCCAAACCTTGTTCCTGAAAAGGAACTGGCATGATTACCCCTGAAGACTCCAGGTCTGAAACACACTTCAGGAAAGCCTGAGCTTTTACTGGATTTACTGGGATACGAGAGAGAAAAAAATCTTCTCACAGGAGGTCTTACTCTGAATCCTATTCGATACCCTTGAGAGACAATGCTCTGAATCCATTGATTTTGGACAGAATTTATCCAAATAAATTCTGTCCAGGGGAAAAGTGCCAAAAATAGTTTAATGGATTATTTTAAGGAAGAGCTCCAGCTTTCTGCGACTGCTCACATTAGCTGTAGCCTCCACCCACCACGGCTCCATTTTTAACGGCTCAATGGAAGCGAGCCCAGTGTTGGGAAGACCTTGCTATATCTACATGCCTCTGAAAGTGAGGCATGCAGTACTAGCGCAGCTTCGCTGCTGTTGGCAAAGCTGAGCTAATAAATTTCTTAACGACCATGTGATGTACAGGGTACAATGGTCGTTGAGGGGTTAACCATCAGTGGGCATGGTCATGACTCCTGTAACCTACTTCCTTGGTTGCTCTGCTGTAAAGAATACCTGGAATTTTGTTTTTAAAAGTTTGCAACTATGTCTAAACTGATGCAGAATTCTCACAGGTAAATAAATCTGTACCTGCAGCACCTCTAGAGTGGTACAATGTATGTTTGAGAGAAAAACACCAGTCATGACCAGGAATCAGTTGTCAGCATTTTAAAGGGACAGTCTAGTCCAAAATAAACTTTAATGATTCAGATAGGGCATGTCATTTTAAACAACTTTCCAATTTACATTTATCACGCATTTTGTTTTTTTCTCTTGGTACTCCTAGTTGAAAGCTAAACCTAGGAGGTTCATATGCTAATTTCTTGAATTTTGACAATTTTTCACCACTACAGGGTGTTAGTTCATGTATGTTATATAGATAACTTGCACTGGGAGTTACCTAAGAATCAGCACTGATTGGCTAAAATGCAAGTCTGTAAAAAGAACTAAAATAAGGGGGCAGTTTGCAGAGGCTTAGATACAAGATAATCACAGAGGTTAAAAGTATATTAATATAACAGTGTTGGTTATGCAAAACTAGGGAATGGGTAATAAAGGGATTATATATCTTTTTAAACAATACAAATTTGGGTGTAGACTGTCCCTTTAAAATTCTCATAAATTGCATTTAATCTACTCTAGTATTAATTAGGTACAGTGCATATTCCAGGATGTGGCCCGAGTCAGTTTTTTCCTTTTACATTTTAAAGAATTTTAATGTTTTATTATTTTATTTATTTACTTATTTGTTTGATAGTTTACCAATCCAAATTTAAAGGGACAGTGTACTAATATCCCCCCCCCCCCCCATATTGTGTTCTTAATTGACCATTTTACCTACTGGAATGTATTAAATTGTTTACAAATAGCTCCTTCAGCTTTATTTTCTCATTTGAAATAGGGGATTTTTCCAATTGAATCCTCACCTATAATGAACATTTCTGAATTTCTGGTTAACCCCTTAAGACTATTGAGCATATGTACTATGTCACAGATTACAAATGGCACAATATTTGGCGCTTTCGCTCAAACACAAACACCACCAGAAGTAAATTTTAATGCACATAAATTTTAGTGAACATATTACAAGTTGAAAGTAAATGGTTTGCGCACAAGTGCAACCAACTCGCGCTAACTTCAGGATATTGCGACCACGTTAACTTATTCTCTACATAGAGTTTAAAGGAGTACAGTGATGAAAAAAACCTACACACGATAAACCGACAACACGTTAGACCTAGTGCTCTCAACCCGATGGTAGTTATGCATATTTTACATTTCAATGTTTTTCACATAGAAGAAAATGTTTGTTTTATTTTTAAATATAAAGTTCTAGCTATCTGATTAATTTGTTAAAAACATAATTTATGTAAGAACTTACCTGATAAATTAATTTCTTTCATATTGGCAAGAGTCCATGAGCTAGTGACGTTTGGGATATACAATCCTACCAGGAGGGGCAAAGTTTCCCAAACCTCAAAATGCATATAAATACACTCCTCACCACAACCACAATTCAGTTTAACGAATAGCCAAGCAGTGGGGTGATAAAGAAAGGAGTAGAAACCACAAGAGGGAGGGATAACAATAAAAACAGCCAATTTCTGCTGGAAAAAAAAAAAGAAATAAGTTTATTTTCATAATTGAAAGAAAAAAATCTCAAATCAAAAGCAGAAGAATCAAACTAAACAGCTGCCTGAAGAACTTTTCTACCAAAAACTGCTTCCGAAGAAGCAAATACATTAAAACGGTAGAATTTTGTAAATGTATGCATAGAGGACCAAGTTGCTGCTTTGCAAATCTGATCAACTGAAGCTTCATTCTTAAATGCCCATGAAGTGGAGTCTGATCTAGTAGAATGAGCTGTATTTCTCTGAGGCGGGGCCTGACCCGACTCCAAATAAGCTTGATGAATCAAAAGTTTCAACCAAGAAGTCAAGGAAATAGCAGAAACCTTCTGACCTTTCCTAGGACCAGAAAATAAAACAAATAGACTGGAAGTCTTCCTGAAATCTTTAGTAGCTTCCACATAATATTTCAAAGCTTACCACATCCAAAGAATGTAAGGATCTTTCCAAAGAATTCTTAGGATTAGGACACAAGGAAGGGACAACAATTTCTCTATTAATGTTGTTAGAATTCACAACCTTAGGTAAAAATTGAAAAGAAGTCCGCAAAACTGCCTTATCCTGATGAAAAATCAGAAAAGGAGACTCACAAGCAAGAGCAGATAGCTCAGAAACTTTTCTAGCAGAAGATATAGCCAAAAGGAATAATATTTTCCAAGAAAGTAGTTTAATGTCCAAAGAATGCATAGGCTCGAATGGAGGAGCCTGTAAAGCCTTCAGAACCAAATTAAGACTCCAAGGAGGAGAAATTGATTTAATGACAGACTTAATACGAACTAAAGCCTGTACAAAACAGTGAATATCAGGAAGTATAGCAATCTTTCTGTGAAATAAAACTAAACTAACTAAAAATAATAAAAATATTTAATGATTTGAGATCCTGATAGAAAAACGGACCTTGAGACAGTAGATCTGGCCTTAACGGAAATGGCCAAGGCTGGCAACTGGACATTCGAACCAGATCCGCATACCAAAACCTGTGTGGCCATGCTGGAGCCACCAGCAACACAAATGATTGTTCCATGATGATTTTGGAGATCACTCTTGGAAGGAGAACTAGAGGCGGGAACATGTAAGCAGGATGATAACACCAAGGAAGTGTCAGCTCATCCACTACTTCCGCCTGAGCATCCCTGGACCTGGACAGGTATCTGGGAAGTTTCTTGTTTAGATGAGAGGCCATGAGATCTATCTCTGATAGACCCCACATCTGAACAATCTGAGAAAACACATCTGGATGGAGAGACCACTCCCCTGGATGTAAAGTCTGACGGCTGAGATAATCCGCCTCCCAATTGTCTACACCTGGGATATGCACCGCAGAGATTAGATAGGAGCTGGATTCTGCCCAAGCAAGTATCCGAGATACTTCTTTCATAGCTTGGGGACTGTGAGTCCCACCCTGATGATTGACATATGCCACTGATGTGATATTGTCTGCCTGAAAACAAATGAACGGTTCTCTCTTTAACAGAGGCCAAAACTGAAGAGCTCTGAGAATTGCACGGAGTTCTAAAATATTTATTGGTAATCTCGCCTCTTGAGATTTCCAAACCCCTTGTGCTGTCAGAGATCCCCAAACAGCTCCCCAACCTGAAAGACTTGCACCTGTTGTGATCACAGTCCAGTTTGGCCGAACAAAAGAGGCCCCTTGAACTAAACGATGGTGATCTATCCACCATGTCAGAGAGTGTCGTACATTGGTATTTAAGGATATTAATTGTGATATCTTTGTATAATCCCTGCACCATTGGCTCCACATACAAAGCTGTAGAGGTCTCATGTGAAAACGAGCATAGGGGATTGCATCCGATGCTGCAGTCATGAGACCTAAAACTTCCATGCACATAGCCACTAAAGGGAATGACTGAGACTGAAGGTGCCGGCAGGCTGCAACCAATTTTAAACATCTCGTGCCTGTTAGAGACAGAGTCATGGACACTGAATCTATCTGGAAGCCTAAAAAGGTGACCCTTGTCTGAGGAATCAAAAAGATGTTTGGTAAATTGATCCCCCAACCATGTTTCCGAAGAAACAACACAAGTTGATTTGTGTGAGATTCTGCAGAACGTAAAGACTGAGCTAGTACCAAGATATCGTCCAAATAAGGAAACACTGCAATACCCTGTTCTCTGATTACAGAGAGTAGGGCACCTAGAACATTTGAAAAGATTCTTGCAGCTGTTGCTAGGCCAAATGGAAGAGCAACAAATTGGTAATGCTTGTCTAGAAAAGAGAATCTCAGAAACTGATAATGTTCTGGATGAATCGGAATATGAAGGTATGCATCCTGCAAGTCTATTGTGGACATATAATGTCCTTGCTGAACAAAAGGCAGAATAGTCCTTATAGTCACGATCTTGAAAGTTGGTACTCTTACATAACGATTCAAAATTTTCAGATCCAGAACTGGTCTGAATACATTTTCCTTCTTTGGGACAATGAATATATTTGAATAAAACCCCAAACCTTGTTCCTGAAAAGGAACTGGCATGATTACCCCTGAAGACTCCAGGTCTGAAACACACTTCAGGAAAGCCTGAGCTTTTACTGGATTTACTGGGATACGAGAGAGAAAAAAATCTTCTCACAGGAGGTCTTACTCTGAATCCTATTCGATACCCTTGAGAGACAATGCTCTGAATCCATTGATTTTGGACAGAATTTATCCAAATAAATTCTGTCCAGGGGAAAAGTGCCAAAAATAGTTTAATGGATTATTTTAAGGAAGAGCTCCAGCTTTCTGCGACTGCTCACATTAGCTGTAGCCTCCACCCACCACCACGGCTCCATTTTTAACGGCTCAATGGAAGCGAGCCCAGTGTTGGGAAGACCTTGCTATATCTACATGCCTCTGAAAGTGAGGCATGCAGTACTAGCGCAGCTTCGCTGCTGTTGGCAAAGCTGAGCTAATAAATTTCTTAACGACCATGTGATGTACAGGGTACAATGGTCGTTGAGGGGTTAACCATCAGTGGGCATGGTCATGACTCCTGTAACCTACTTCCTTGGTTGCTCTGCTGTAAAGAATACCTGGAATTTTGTTTTTAAAAGTTTGCAACTATGTCTAAACTGATGCAGAATTCTCACAGGTAAATAAATCTGTACCTGCAGCACCTCTAGAGTGGTACAATGTATGTTTGAGAGAAAAACACCAGTCATGACCAGGAATCAGTTGTCAGCATTTTAAAGGGACAGTCTAGTCCAAAATAAACTTTAATGATTCAGATAGGGCATGTCATTTTAAACAACTTTCCAATTTACATTTATCACGCATTTTGTTTTTTTCTCTTGGTACTCCTAGTTGAAAGCTAAACCTAGGAGGTTCATATGCTAATTTCTTGAATTTTGACAATTTTTCACCACTACAGGGTGTTAGTTCATGTATGTTATATAGATAACTTGCACTGGGAGTTACCTAAGAATCAGCACTGATTGGCTAAAATGCAAGTCTGTAAAAAGAACTAAAATAAGGGGGCAGTTTGCAGAGGCTTAGATACAAGATAATCACAGAGGTTAAAAGTATATTAATATAACAGTGTTGGTTATGCAAAACTAGGGAATGGGTAATAAAGGGATTATATATCTTTTTAAACAATACAAATTTGGGTGTAGACTGTCCCTTTAAAATTCTCATAAATTGCATTTAATCTACTCTAGTATTAATTAGGTACAGTGCATATTCCAGGATGTGGCCCGAGTCAGTTTTTTCCTTTTACATTTTAAAGAATTTTAATGTTTTATTATTTTATTTATTTACTTATTTGTTTGATAGTTTACCAATCCAAATTTAAAGGGACAGTGTACTAATATCCCCCCCCCCCCCCTTATTGTGTTCTTAATTGACCATTTTACCTACTGGAATGTATTAAATTGTTTACAAATAGCTCCTTCAGCTTTATTTTCTCATTTGAAATAGGGGATTTTTCCAATTGAATCCTCACCTATAATGAACATTTCTGAATTTCTGGTTAACCCCTTAAGACTATTGAGCATATGTACTATGTCACAGATTACAAATGGCACAATATTTGGCGCTTTCGCTCAAACACAAACACCACCAGAAGTAAATTTTAATGCACATAAATTTTAGTGAACATATTACAAGTTGAAAGTAAATGGTTTGCGCACAAGTGCAACCAACTCGCGCTAACTTCAGGATATTGCGACCACGTTAACTTATTCTCTACATAGAGTTTAAAGGAGTACAGTGATGAAAAAAACCTACACACGATAAACCGACAACACGTTAGACCTAGTGCTCTCAACCCGATGGTAGTTATGCATATTTTACATTTCAATGTTTTTCACATAGAAGAAAATGTTTGTTTTATTTTTAAATATAAAGTTCTAGCTATCTGATTAATTTGTTAAAAACATAATTTATGTAAGAACTTACCTGATAAATTAATTTCTTTCATATTGGCAAGAGTCCATGAGCTAGTGACGTATGGGATATACAATCCTACCAGGAGGGGCAAAGTTTCCCAAACCTCAAAATGCATATAAATACACCCCTCACCACAACCACAATTCAGTTTAACGAATAGCCAAGCAGTGGGGTGATAAAGAAAGGAGTAGAAACCACAAGAGGGAGGGATAACAATAAAAACAGCCAATTTCTGCTGGAAAAAAAAAAAGAAATAAGTTTATTTTCATAATTGAAAGAAAAAAAATCTCAAATCAAAAGCAGAAGAATCAAACTAAACAGCTGCCTGAAGAACTTTTCTACCAAAAACTGCTTCCGAAGAAGCAAATACATTAAAACGGTAGAATTTTGTAAATGTATGCATAGAGGACCAAGTTGCTGCTTTGCAAATCTGATCAACTGAAGCTTCATTCTTAAATGCCCATGAAGTGGAGTCTGATCTAGTAGAATGAGCTGTATTTCTCTGGGGCGGGGCCTGACCCGACTCCAAATAAGCTTGATGAATCAAAAGTTTCAACCAAGAAGTCAAGGAAATAGCAGAAACCTTCTGACCTTTCCTAGGACCAGAAAATAAAACAAATAGACTGGAAGTCTTCCTGAAATCTTTAGTAGCTTCCACATAATATTTCAAAGCTTACCACATCCAAAGAATGTAAGGATCTTTCCAAAGAATTCTTAGGATTAGGACACAAGGAAGGGACAACAATTTCTCTATTAATGTTGTTAGAATTCACAACCTTAGGTAAAAATTGAAAAGAAGTCCGCAAAACTGCCTTATCCTGATGAAAAATCAGAAAAGGAGACTCACAAGCAAGAGCAGATAGCTCAGAAACTTTTCTAGCAGAAGATATAGCCAAAAGGAATAATATTTTCCAAGAAAGTAGTTTAATGTCCAAAGAATGCATAGGCTCGAATGGAGGAGCCTGTAAAGCCTTCAGAACCAAATTAAGACTCCAAGGAGGAGAAATTGATTTAATGACAGACTTAATACGAACTAAAGCCTGTACAAAACAGTGAATATCAGGAAGTATAGCAATCTTTCTGTGAAATGAAACTAAACTAACTAAAAATAATAAAAATATTTAATGATTTGAGATCCTGATAGAAAAACGGACCTTGAGACAGTAGATCTGGCCTTAACGGAAATGGCCAAGGCTGGCAACTGGACATTCGAACCAGATCCGCATACCAAAACCTGTGTGGCCATGCTGGAGCCACCAGCAACACAAATGATTGTTCCATGATGATTTTGGAGATCACTCTTGGAAGGAGAACTAGAGGCGGGAACATGTAAGCAGGATGATAACACCAAGGAAGTGTCAGCTCATCCACTACTTCCGCCTGAGCATCCCTGGACCTGGACAGGTATCTGGGAAGTTTCTTGTTTAGATGAGAGGCCATGAGATCTATCTCTGATAGACCCCACATCTGAACAATCTGAGAAAACACATCTGGATGGAGAGACCACTCCCCTGGATGTAAAGTCTGACGGCTGAGATAATCCGCCTCCCAATTGTCTACACCTGGGATATGCACCGCAGAGATTAGATAGGAGCTGGATTCTGCCCAAGCAAGTATCCGAGATACTTCTTTCATAGCTTGGGGACTGTGAGTCCCACCCTGATGATTGACATATGCCACTGATGTGATATTGTCTGCCTGAAAACAAATGAACGGTTCTCTCTTTAACAGAGGCCAAAACTGAAGAGCTCTGAGAATTGCACGGAGTTCTAAAATATTTATTGGTAATCTCGCCTCTTGAGATTTCCAAACCCCTTGTGCTGTCAGAGATCCCCAAACAGCTCCCCAACCTGAAAGACTTGCACCTGTTGTGATCACAGTCCAGTTTGGCCGAACAAAAGAGGCCCCTTGAACTAAACGATGGTGATCTATCCACCATGTCAGAGAGTGTCGTACATTGGTATTTAAGGATATTAATTGTGATATCTTTGTATAATCCCTGCACCATTGGCTCCACATACAAAGCTGTAGAGGTCTCATGTGAAAACGAGCATAGGGGATTGCATCCGATGCTGCAGTCATGAGACCTAAAACTTCCATGCACATAGCCACTAAAGGGAATGACTGAGACTGAAGGTGCCGGCAGGCTGCAACCAATTTTAAACATCTCGTGTCTGTTAGAGACAGAGTCATGGACACTGAATCTATCTGGAAGCCTAAAAAGGTGACCCTTGTCTGAGGAATCAAAAAGATGTTTGGTAAATTGATCCCCCAACCATGTTTCCGAAGAAACAACACAAGTTGATTTGTGTGAGATTCTGCAGAACGTAAAGACTGAGCTAGTACCAAGATATCGTCCAAATAAGGAAACACTGCAATACCCTGTTCTCTGATTACAGAGAGTAGGGCACCTAGAACATTTGAAAAGATTCTTGGAGCTGTTGCTAGGCCAAATGGAAGAGCAACAAATTGGTAATGCTTGTCTAGAAAAGAGAATCTCAGAAACTGATAATGTTCTGGATGAATCGGAATATGAAGGTATGCATCCTGCAAGTCTATTGTGGACATATAATGTCCTTGCTGAACAAAAGGCAGAATAGTCCTTATAGTCACGATCTTGAAAGTTGGTACTCTTACATAACGATTCAAAATTTTCAGATCCAGAACTGGTCTGAATACATTTTCCTTCTTTGGGACAATGAATATATTTGAATAAAACCCCAAACCTTGTTCCTGAAAAGGAACTGGCATGATTACCCCTGAAGACTCCAGGTCTGAAACACACTTCAGGAAAGCCTGAGCTTTTACTGGATTTACTGGGATACGAGAGAGAAAAAAATCTTCTCACAGGAGGTCTTACTCTGAATCCTATTCGATTCCCTTGAGAGACAATGCTCTGAATCCATTGATTTTGGACAGAATTTATCCAAATATCCTTGAAAAACCTTAATCTGTCCCTTACCAGCTGAGCTGGAATGAGGGCCACACCTTCATGCGGACTTAGGGGCTGACTTTGGTTTCCTAAATGGCTTGGATTTATTCCAATTTGAGGAAGGCTTCCAATTGGAAACAGATTCATTGGGGGGAGGATTAAGTTTTTGTTCCTTATTTTGACGAAAGGAACGAAAACGGTTAGAAGCCTTAGATTTACCCTTAGGTTTTTTATCCTGAGGCAGAAAAACTCCCTTTCCCCCAGTGACAGTTGAAATAATAGAATCCAACTGAGAACCAAATAAATTATTACCTTGGAAAGAAAGAGATAGTAATCTAGATTTAGATGTCATATCAGCATTCCAAGATTTAAGCCACAAAACTCTTCTAGCTAATATCGCTAAAGACATGGATCTAACATCAATTTTGATCATATCAAAAATGGCATCACAAATAAAATGATTAGCATGTTGCAGTAAGCGAATAATGCTAGATATGTCAGAATCCAATTCTTGTTGCGCTAAATTCTCCAACCAGAAAGTTGATGCAACATCAGCCAAAGAAATTGCAGGTCTAAGAAGATGACCTGAATATAAATAGGCCTTCCTTAGATAAGATCCAAGCTTCCTATCTAAAGGATCCTTAAAGAAAGTACTATCTTCTATAGGAATAGTGGTACGTTTAGCAAGAGTAGAAATAGCCCCATCAACTTTGGGGACTTTTTCCCAAAACTCTATAGACTTTGCTGGAAAAGGATACAATTTTTTAAACCTTGAAGAAGGAATAAAAGAAGTACCTGGCTTATTCCATTCCTTAGAAATCATATCAGAAATAGCCTCAGGAATAGGAAAAACCCCTTGAGAAACTACAGGAGGTTTAAAAACAGCATTTAAAAGTTTATTAGACTGAACGTCAAGAGGACTGGTTACCTCAATATCCAAAGTAATTAGCACGTCTTTTAATAAAGAACGCATATACTCTATTTTAAATAAATAAGTAGGTTTGTCAGTGTCAATATCTGAGGAAGGATCTTCTGTATCAGATAGATCCTCATCAGAAGAGGATAAATTATTATGTTGTTGGTCATTTGAAATTTCATCAACTGAATGAGAAGTTTTAAAAGACCTTTTGCGTTTATTAGAAGGTGGAAATGCAGACAAAGCCTTCAGAATAGAATCAGAAACAAATTCTTTAAAATTCACAGGTATATCATGTACATTAGAAGTTGAAGGAACTGCAACTGGCAAAGTACTATTACTGATGGACACACTATCTGCATGTAAAAGTTTATCATGACAACTATTACAAATGACATTTGGCGAAATAATTTCCACAATTTTACAACAAATGCACTTAGCTTTGGTAGAACCGATGTCAGGCAGCAATTTTCCAGCAGAAACTTCTGAGGCAGGATCAGATTGAGACATCTTGCAAAATGTAAAAGAAAAAACAACATATAAAGCAAAATGATCAATTTCCTTATATGACAGTTTCAGGAATGGGAAAAAATGCAAATAGCATAGCCTTCTGATAGAGAAAAAAGGCAAGAGGCAAACATCAATGGGGTATTGAAATAATGAAAAAGTTTGTTGCCAAGTATGATGCACAACGTAACTGAAACTTTTTTAGCGCCAAAAATAACCGGAAATGACACACTCGCGTCACCAATGACGCAACCGTGTGTAAGGCTTCGGCGTCAATTATGACGCCGGAAATGACGAAGTTGCGTCATAGACGTATTTTTCGCGCCAAATTGGCCTAATTCCGCCCGCACTTGCAAGAAGTAGTCAATTGAAAAAAAGACTAAACCCCAGGTAAGAAAAATATTTCTTAAAAAATGTTTATATTCGGCAAATATGAAACTGACAGTCTGCAGAAGGAAATACATGAACCTGACTCAAGGCAAATATAAGTATAATACATATATTTAGAACTTTATATAAATGCATAAAGTGCCCAACCATAGCTGAGGTGTCTTAAGTAATAAAAAACATACTTACTAAAAAGACACCCATCCACATATAGCAGATAGCCAAACCAGTACTGAAACAGTTATCAGCAGAGGTAATGGTAAAATGAGAGTATATCGTCGATCTGAAAAGGAAGGTAGGAGATGAATCTCTACGACCGATAACAGAGAACCTATGAAATAGACCCCCGTTAGGTAAATCATCATATTCAATAAGTGATACTCCCTTCACGTCCCTCTGACATTCGCTGTACTCTGAGAGGAATCGTGCTTCAACAATGCTGTGAAGCGCATATCAACGTAGAAATCTTAGCATAAACTTACTTCACCACCTCCATAGGAGGCAAAGTTTGTAAAACTGAATTGTGGGTGTGGTGAGCGGTGTATTTATAGGCATTTTGAGGTTTGGGAAACTTTGCCCCTCCTGGTAGGATTGTATATCCCATACATCACTAGCTCATGGACTCTTAAAAATATACCTATATATACCTATATATCTATATGAATATACTATGAACATTTTCTCATATATGAAGAACATTGGAATGCAAAATATTTACAGTAAATACCCAATAAAATACATTATAAAATATTAAAATTGCTTACAAATGTTTTTTTTATGTTTTAACACTTTAGCCCATTAAGACGTGTATATATACGTGGTGCGGTACTTTGCTTATTGTACCGCACAACGTATATATACAGTACTTCTGAGCTCCAAGCGCTGCTCGCATATGGAATCGGAGTGCAATCTGTGCTCTGGTTCCATATGAAGGCAGATGCCAGATCGTTACAGACGGTCTGTAACAATGATCTGCTGGTGCCGGCGGGAGGTGTGGGAGGGAATTTGGGAGGTAGGTGGTCGGCCTATAGGACTTTGTGTAAACAATCAGACAAATAATATAACAAGGTATTCTCTCCCTGCAAGATCAATATTTTATTGAGTTGGGGTTTCAGTTAGAAGGAAAAGCTATTTCATATACAAAAATATACATAAAGTACACTGTTTCCTTAATGTGAGTGCTACGATTGTTTTATAACTGATTTGCTGCTTGTTTGGTTCTAAATTAAATACATTGGATTTCAGATGTCCCTTTTATGGTTCCCTTTGCCATTTGCACCCGCTGTTTCTGCTAGTCAGTGACTTGTTTTCATTGCAGAACATACCTCTGGAAAGCTGCAGTTAGGGGATGAGCCCCCGCAGAATCCCCATGCGGTGTCCAGGCTGTAGTTTTGGGATATGTTTTTTAGCATGCAGGGAGTCACTTCGGCTTCGCTTACATTAAATTCTGTGGCCAGACAGCTGTAGAGATTCTCAGTGCTGCATGTGAACTGCGAGGAAATAGTACATGTCAGAATCAGAGCCACACATTATCTCTGAAAATCTCTGTACAATAAAAGTAACACAGAGTTACCAGACCCACAGCCTATGATTTCACTATGTAACTGCAACCGGGAGCAGGATCATTTCACTATCAGTTTGCCATTGCTTAAAGGGACATGAAGCAATTTGAGATTGTAATATAAAATACACAATATAAAATTAAAGTTACAACAATTCACAACAATTAGTGAAATCAATAACTCAACAAACACACATGCCCACTATATCAATAATGCCCCTTTCAAACACCTTACAAAGTCATACGTATGAATCTATAAGGTTTTTCAGAACAACAAGTTATTGTACATGTCATTAATTTAGCATATCTACACAATATTAAAGGGACACTGAAACCAAATTTTTTCTTGGAGGGAGGAGATGGCAGGCATAGTTAGAGGGGCAGGGTTAGAGAAATGTTTGAGAGGGATCAGGGAGGTTGAACAGTAAAGGGGGATCCTACACTGCAGAAAAGTTAATGGTAAATGTCATTAATTTAGCATAACTACACAATATTAAAGGGACACTGAAACCAAATTTTTTCTTGGAGGGAGAGATAGAGCATGCAATTTTAAGCACCTTTCTAATTTACTCCTATTATCATTTTTTCTTTGTTCTCTAGGTATCTTATTTGAAAAAGCAGGAATGTAAGCTTACGAGCCGGCCCATTTTTGGTTCAGCCCCATGAATAGCTGTTGCTGTCTGCATTTAGCCACCAATTAGCAACTGCTGCCCAGGTGCTGAACCAAAGATGGGCCGGCTCGTAAGCTTACATTCCTGCTTTTTCAAATAAAGATACCAAGAGAACGAATAAAAATTAATACTATGAGTAATTTAGAAAGTTGCGTAAAATTGCATGCTCTATCTGAATCATGAAATAAAAAAACTTGGGTTCAGTATCCCATTAAAATAGATCAATCAACATAACAGACCCTTTTAATCTGTGATGTAATCACCACATTCATTTTGTTTGCTGTTAATCCCATAAGATTTTTGTATTATGATTTCCTGAGAGTAACGTAGCAGATAAAGATTTTGTGTTTCGGCTAGATTACTAGTCTTGCGTTATGAATAAAAAAGCAGCGTTAAGCCTCATAACGCTGCTTTTTTACTACCGCTGGTATTACGAGTCTTGCAGATTCAGGGGCACCGCACACTTTTTTGGCCTTACCGCATATCAACGTACGCAAATTGCGTATAGTCTTTTTTTCTATAGGACTTCCATAGCGAGGGTATTACAAGCTTGTCCTGGGAGGCCAAAAAGTGAGCGGTACACCCTATCCCGTCAAGATTCGTACCGCATTCTAAAGTCAGTAGTTATGATTTTTACACTACAAAGCTGTAGCATAAAACTCATAACTAAAGTGCTAAAAAGTACACTAACACCCATAAACTACCTATTAACCCCTAAACCGAGGCCCCCCCGCACCGCAAACACTAAAATAAAATTATTAACCCCTAATCTGCCGCTCCGGACATCGCCGCCACTATAATAAACATATTAACCCCTAAACCACTGCACTCCCGCCTCACAAACATTAGTTAAATATTATTAACCCCTAATCTGCTGTCCCTAACATCGCCGCCACCTACCTACATTTATTAACCCCTAATCTGCCGCCCCCAACGTCGCCGTCACTATATTAAATGTATTAACCCCTAAATCTAAGTCTAACCGTAACACCCCCTAACTTAAATATAATTAAAATAAATCTAAATAAAACCTGCTATTAATAACTAAATAATTCCTATTTAAAACTAAATACTTACCTGTAAAATAAACCCTAAGCTAGCTACAATACAACTAATAGTTACATTGTAGCTATCTTAGGGTTATTTTTATTTTACAGGCAAGTTTGTATTTATTTTAACCAGGTAGAATAGTTACTAAATAGTTATTAACTATTTAATAACTACCTAGCTAAAATAAATACAAATTAACCTGTAAAATAAAACCTAACCTGTCTTATACTAACACCTAACCTAACCCTACAATTAAATAAATTCCCTAAATAAAATACAATTAACTAAATTCAAAACAATTAGCTAAATTACAAAAAAAAACCCCACTAAATTACAGAAAATAAAAAACAAATTATAAGATCTTTAAACTAATTACACCTAATCTAATAGTCCTATTAAAATAAAAAAAGCCCAACCAAAATAAAAAAAAACCCTAGCCTAAACTAAACTACCACTAGCCCTTAAAAGGGCCGTTTGCGGGGCATTGCCCCCAAAAAATCAGCTCTTTTACCTGTAAAAAAAAATACAAACAACCCGCCCAACAGTAAAACCCACCACCCACACAACCAACCCCCCAAATAAAACCCTAACTAAAAACCTAAGCTCCCCATTGCCCTGAAAAGGGCATTTGGATGGGCATTGCCCTTAAAAGGGCATTTAGCTCTATTGCGGCCCAAATCCCTAACCTAAAAATAAAACCCACCCAATACACCCTTAAAAAATTCCTAACACTAACCCCTGAAGATCCACTTACTGGGAGAAGTCTTCATCCAAGAGGCAAGATGTCCTCAAGGAAGCCGGCAGAAGTGGTCCTCCAGATGGGCAGAAGTGGTCCTCCAAACTGGCAGAAGTCTTCACCCAGACGGCATCTTTTATCTTCATCCTTCCGGCGCGGAGCATCCTCTCCAATCGACGTCTTCTTCTGGAATGAAGGTACCTTTAAGGGACGTCATCCAAGATGGCGTCCCTTAGATTCCGATTGGCTGATAGAATTCTATCAGCCAATCGGAATTAAGGTTGAAAAAATCCTATTGGCTGATGCAATTAGCCAATAGCATTGAACTTCAATCCTATTGACTGATCCAATCAGCCAATAGAATTGAGCTCACATTCTATTGGCTGATTGGAACAGCCAATAGAATGCGAGCTTAATCCTATTGGCTGATTGGATCAGCCAATAGGATTTTTTAAACCTTAATTCCAATTGGCTGAGATTCTAAGATTGGCTAAGGGATGCCATCTTAGATTAAAGGTCACTTAAAGGTACCTTCATTCCAGAAGAAGACGTCGATTGAAGAGGATGCTCCGCGCCAGATGTCTTGAAGATAGAGCTGCTCCACGTTGGAAGGATGAAGATAGAAGATGCCGTCTGGGTGAAGACTTCTGCACATCTGGAGGACCACTTCTGCCCATCTGGAGGACAACTTCTGCCAGCTTCCTTGAGGACATCTTGCCGTTTGGATGAAGACTTCTCCCAGTAAGTGGATCTTCGGCGGGTAGTGTTAGGATTTTTTAAGGGTGTATTGGGTGGGTTTTATTTTTAAGTTAGGGCTTTTGGCCACAATAGAGCTAAATGCCCTTTTAAGGGCAATGCCCATCCAAATGCCCTTTTCAGAGCAATGGGGAGCTTAGGTTTTTTTAGTTATGGTTTAATTTGGGGGGTTGGTTGCGTGGGTGGTGGGTTTTACTGTTGGGGGGGTTGTTTGTATTTTCTTTTACAGGTAAAAGAGCTGATTTCTTTGGGGCAATGCCCTGCAAAAGGCCCTTTTAAGGGCTATTGGTAGTTTAGTCTAGGTTAGGGTTTTTTATTTTGATAGGGCTATTAGATTAGGTGTAATTAGTTTAAAGATCCTGTAATTTGTTTTTTATTTTCTGTAATTTAGTGTTTGTTTGTTTGTTTTTTGTAATTTAGCTAATTTTATTTAATTTAGTTAATTGTATTTAATTTAGGTAATTTATTTAATTGTAGTGTATGGTTAGGTGTTAGTGTAACTTAGGTTAGGTTTTATCTTACAGGTCAATTTGTATTTATTTTAGCTATGTAGTTATTAAATAGTTAATTACTATTTAGGAACTATTCTACCTAGTTAAAATAAATACAAACTTGCCTGTAAAACAAAAATAAACCCTAAGCTAGATACAATGTAACTATTAGTTATATTGTAGCTAGTTTAGGGTTTATTTCATAGGTAAGTATTTAGTTTTAAATAGGAATTATTTAGGTAATGATAGTAATTTGTATTTAGATTTATTTAAATTATATTTAAGTTAGGGGTTAATAAATGTAGGTAGGTGGCGGCGATGATAGGGACAGCAGATTAGGGGTTAATAATATTTAAATAGTGTTTGCGATGCAGGAGTACGGCAGTTTAGGGGTTAATATGTTTATTATAGTGGTGGAGACGTTGGGGGCGGCAGATTAGGGGTTAATAAGTGTAGGTAGGTTGTGGCGACATTGGGGGCGGGAGATTAGGAGTTAATAAATATAATGTAGGTGTCGGCGATGTTGGAGGCAGCAGATTAGGGGTTCATAAGTATAATGTAGGCGGCGGCGATGTCCAGAGCAGCAGATTAGGGGTTAATAAGTATAATGCAGGTGTCTGCGATGTCGGGGGCGGCATATTAGGGGTTAATAAGTGTAAGATTAGTGGTGTTTAGACTCGGGGTTCATGTTAGGGTGTTAGGTGTAAACATAAAATGTGTTTCCCCATAGGAATCAATAGGGCTGCGTTACTGAGCTTTACACTGCTTTATTGCAGGTTTTAGGCTTTTTTTCAGCCGGCTCTCCCCATTGATGTCTATGGGGAAATCGTGCACGAGCACGTAAAACCAGCTCACCGCTGACTTAAGCAGCACTGGTATTGCGGTATGGAGCACAATTTTGCTGTACACTCACTTCTTGCCTTTTAACGCCGGGTTTATAAAAACCTGTAATACCAGCGCTGTAGGTAAGTGAGCGGTGAGAATAACGTGCAAATTAGTACCGCACCCCTCATAACGCAAAACTCGTAATCTGGCTGTTAGTAAGGTAACAATTTTCACGCTTTAGGGGTATGAAAGGGATAAGAAAGTCAAAATTAAACTTGCATGATTCATATAGAGCATATCATTTAAAAAAAAAAAATCACTTCTATTTTCAAATGTGCTTCATTCTTTTGGTATTACTTTTAAATAACTAATACGCACATATGTTATATTAGTGGGAGCTAGCTTCTGATTGGTGCCTGCACACCTTTTTCTCTTGTGATTGGCTAACTAGATGTGTTCATCTACCTACCAGCAGTGCAATGCTGTTCCTTCTGGAAAGGATAACAAGATAATGAAGCAAATTTGATAATAGAAGTAAATTGAAAAGTTGTTAAAAATTATATGTTCTAGCCAAATCATGAAAGAACATTTTGGGTTTTTTCTGTCCCTTTAATAGTAGAAACATACTGGGTTTGATCACTGGAGATACCATGAGAACAAAGTAAATTGAAAAGTTTCTTAAAAATTTGTATGCTATGGGACCGAATAATTAAAGTGAGAGCGGACACGATCCGCTGTATTGCACAAGCATTTCACAAGAAATGCTTGTGCAATGCCGCCCCCTGCAGATTTGCGGCCAATCGGCTGGACGCAGCAGGTGTCAATCAACCCGATCGTATCCGATCGTGCTGACTGCTGTCCACTGCCTCAGAGGTGGCGGACAAGTTAAGGAGCAGCGGTCTTAAGACAACTGCTTCTTAATTCCAGTTTCCGGCGAGCCTGAAGGCTCACACAGAAACATTGGGGCTGATTGGCGGCTTGATAAATCGGTCCCTTAGTCTGAATCATGAGAGCTTACTTTTGACTTTCATGCGGTTTTGAATCAATATGAACCATAGCATTTTAAATTATTAGCATTATTATGCACAATTGTATGTGTTTTAACCCATTAGCGATTCTTACCTCTAGCGGGAGAGGTATACATACATTGTGCAGTTTAATTTCATGATTGCTTTTTTGTGTAGTGTATGCATTACCATATTAATAAATGAAGAGAGGAAGACCAGGATAATGGTAAAGACGCCCACTGCAGTGCTGTTAACTCTGGACTGTACGATCTTCTTGGATAGAGTCTGGAGAGGAGATGGACAAAGCTGGAGGTAAACAAAGAATCACATAGGAAGTAACATCAGACAAACCAGTGACTGAACATGAAGGGACAGTCTGTCCGATAAATCCCAAATGCCAAGGATCATTTATAATAAAGCACTTTATCTAGAACTTATAAGTATACTGTAAAGGTCATCGGTAATGGCCATTAATACAAAATGAGATCTTCTTGTGCCATTTCAACTTACACGTAAATATTTTTCTTTCTTATTTTTTTTTGGGGGGGGGGGGGGTCACTGTGCAGTGACAATATTCCAGTTTTCCCAGTGCTGTGAATATAAGTTTGACTTTCATGTAATAAAGAGTTCCTGAGGAAGGCTATTGACACGTAGCTGAAACATGTTGAGTTGAGCAGAAAAGCTGCCATTACATTTGGTCACAAATCTTTTATACCTACTGAAACTTGTAAGCACATCACAGTAAGATAATAAGCTTTGTGTTCTCTTATCTTATCTTTCCCAGAGTTTGAGATGGCAAGATGTTTTCACCAAGAGGAAGAATGGTGAGCAGAATATGTTCTCAGTTATAGTAAAACTATTGCATCATTCTATTTTTATTTCTACTCCTGCACTAATTGCACGCCTCTGGCACCTTTTCTTTTTTTTTTATGTTTACTTAAAGGGACATTAAACCCAAATTTTTCTTTCATGATTCAGATAGAGAATACTATTTTAAACAATATTCCAATGTACTTCTATCTTCTAATTTGCTTTATTCTTTAGATATCCGTTGTTGAAGAAACAGCAGTGCATATGGGTGAGCAAATCACACGAGGAATCTATGTGCAGCAACCAATCAGCAGCTTCTGAGCCTATCTAGATATGCTTTTAAGCAAAGGATATCAAGAGAATGAAGCAAATTAGATAATAGAAGTAAATTAGAAAGTTGTTTAAAATGACATACTCTTTCTAAATCATGAAAGAAAAACTGTGGGTTTAATGTCCCTTTAAGCTAAAACATCACATATGCTTGATTTACCTTAGAATCGGAATAATTTATAACTATAGAAATACCTTTTTACTGGTACAATTTAGTAATATAGTTTAATTACGAATTCAGAATATCCTATGTATTGTGTTCCAAATCCACCAGAAGCAGCAGAAAAAAATAATATAGACAGGTATCAAAATGTGCTAGGTAACACCTTTATTGGTGATTTCAATTAAACCACTATATAGAGAGTATATGAAAGAAAAAACCCTAGGTTAGAGTGCTGACTTCATATAGCTCTCACCTGAATCATCACAAGAGGTTAGAAGAAACCATATAAAATAATAACGCTTGCATTAACAACCAAACAAAATAAAAAAAATGCAAAACCCGTCTTTTCCTAAAATCATAGGACTCAAGTGTCAGTAGGCATATTTAGGTAGGATTTTTCTATCATAATCAAACACCTATGTTGTCAAAGACAGCCTCCTATCTGCAAGTTTCAAAGGCAGGCCGATTACTAGCTACATTCCCTAATGCTTGTTGTTTAAATTGTAAACAGTGCTTGATGGTATCAGAGTCTCACTAGAATCACCAATGTCATAAACTGCAACAATGTATCCCTACACCCTGACAAAGTCCAATTCATTGATGAAATGATTGTTGGATGGGGACTTGTGTTTGTTTATGTATATCTCAAATATGATACTTTCAGTTTTATTTAATTTAATGAAAATGGCAGTTTTTGCATTTTTTTTCTTCAGTTGGTTGGATGGTTTCTAACCAGTATTTTAATATATTGAACACTCTTTAACCATGTATTTTCCTTACCTTTTCTATCTAGTGTTTTAACTTTAGTTATGCTCTATGAATGCTTTAAATAATTATTACACCCCTCATTATACTTATATAAAGGAGCTATAAAGCCGTGAGTGACATGAAGTTATTTGTTCCATGTACAATAGATTATTTCAAATAAAGTGCAATATCCCTTTAATAAAACACACCCACATCTCCATGAAATCATTTGCTAACTTTAATTAAAAAAATATGAATAAATGAACCTATAGTTAACTTTCTATAAAGACTATTGCTTTTCTATTTCTTATATTTGCACAGTTTCATCTATAACGTTCTACTTCATTGCTTTTCATGTAGTGAATTGTCAGAAAGGTAGAAGTCCTAATTTACAAATTATTATAAAAATATAATGTATTCAGTGATGGCAATGAGAACTTGTCTTACTTCATATTTAATGTAAGTGGTTCACAGCTGTGCTGGAAAGGATGTGAAGAAATGAAGACTTTATGCATAAGTGATGTAATTGCTGTAGTTACAAATTCTAGATCTAATAAAACTAGATTCTTATATACGGTATTAACTTTCAACATGTAAATATGCTAGAACTTTAAAACTTTGTGCATATATATATATATATATACATATATATATTGATATGTGTGTGTTTATATATATACTATATATATATATATATATATACCCCCAATCACGCGTGTTCCAGCACTCCAACTTTGGTAATTTAATAGCGGACCTGGGTGCAATCCACTAGATACATGTAGATACAAAAACAGGAAAGGGAGGGCAGTCTCAGGATTTGTATGAATAGAGAATCATTTATTTTTCATCATAACAGCATTGAAAAATCATAAGTCGTTTCGGCCTACAAGGAAGACTTCATCAGGACACATAAGAAACTGTTGAAAAAAAGAAAACACATCCAATATATTGCCAATATACATAAAAAATAATACATACTCCCATCACCAAAATGCAAAACTTAACCTTCAAGCTAAATTAAATTTAAAATGCAAGCAACCCCATGGAAACAAGACAAGCAAATTCAACAATACTGTAAAGGTAGTAACCCCTGTAAATTTAGGAAGAGTCTCGGCGTGATACTAGAAGCACATATGGGCTCACCCAGGGTTATATCAAGACCCCTGTACACCCATGCTATAGGACAGCTGCTAGCACCCTCCTAGGGCACAGCAGTGTACCCCCAGTGGGTCATATGGTTATGTCCTATACCACCATGATGTATAAGCATATAACAGTACAAGCTAATACTTAGTCAAGGCCGCAGAGCTAACAAATAAGTCTAAGCCTGTATCTAATCAAAACACACATATCAGGAGCCTGCACAATCAGACTGAAATCCATCATAAATCACAAATACCGGGTAGCCCCGGGAACCTTATTGGTCTCATACATAACCCCATGCAGAACCTAGCCCAATGCTGTTGGATTACGAAACCTGCCTGCAGTGGTACATAACAGATAGTGTAAACATGTATTACCATATGAGAGCCTACAGTGTGCGGCTAACCCCCTCTGCCAACTTAAAAATGAAACTATGCACAATCTGGAACCGGATACACCTCTAACTCGCATCAGCAGTTTGGCCTTGACTAAGTTTGGCCTTGACTAAGTATTATCTTGTACTGTTATATGCTTATACATCATGGTGGTATAGGACATACCCATATGACCCACTGGGGGTACACTGCTGTGCCCTAGGAGGGTGCTAGCAGCTGTCCTATAGCATGGGTGTACAGGGGTCTTGATATAACCCTGGGTGAGCCCATATAAATTTACAGGGGTTACTACCTTTACAGTATTGTTGAATTTGCTTGTCTTGTTTCCATGGGGTTGCTTGCATTTTAAATTTAATTTAGCTTGAAGGTTAAGTTTTGCATTTTGGTGATGGGAGTATGTATTATTTTTTATGTATATTGGCAATATATTGGATGTGTTTTCTTTTTTTCAACAGTTTCTTATGTGTCCTGATGAAGGCTTCCTTGTAGGCCGAAACGTCGACTTATGATTTTTCAATGCTGTTATGATGAAAAATAAATGATTCTCTATTCATACAAATCCTGAGAGTGCCCTCCCTTTCCTGTTTTTGTATATATATATGTATATATATAGATAGATAGATAGATAGATATAGTTAATCCCTTCTTTCATGTTCTGTGCAGCAGCTGTAGCGGACCATGTCTGCCCAACATCGCTAAATGCAGACAGCATACGCTGTCAGCATTTATCATTGCACAAGCATTCCTTGTGAAATGCTTGTGCAATGCCGCTCCTAGGGGGTGTCAATCATCCCAATCGTATTTGATCAGGATGATTGCTGTCCGCCACCTCAGAGGTTGCGGACGAGTTAAGAAGCAGCGATCTAGAAACTACAGGTGTAGATTGCAGCATCCGCTGCTTGTTAAATTACCCCTTGTTGTGTTGCCATTTAAAATATGAAAAAAGGGATTTAATGGTGAATATAAAATCCAGATTTCTACAATGTTTATCATGACATTGATTTATGATTAATGGGTCTGAAAAAATGGAAGAGCAAATAATTTGTTAGGAATGGAAGCATAATGCCTGCCAGACCTAAGGCCAAAGATTAACTAAAATGTGAAAACCCAGTTGTCAAACAATACTAATCCTACTAGTAGATGCAATCTTGTTTGTAGTTCATGCCAAAATGGAAACGGTGCTTTAACAAACAATAGCTGTAAATATTGTCAACAACAATACTTGCGAAAGTGAAAAGTGACAATATAGCGATAGAAAAATGGTGTGCAGTCTGCCCATTCTGACTACATAAAAGATGCATTCAGGTGGTTTGTCGTGGTGTGGATGGAAACAAATTACAATAGCTTCCTATGAAAGTCGTGATTCAGCGATTCCATTTAAAAACCGAGTTAAAAGACACCAATACTGTTAGTGACAATCAAGATAGTGCAAATCTGACTTACAATTTAAATAATACAATTGAAAATTCAAAACACACTATTTATAGATACTGGAGTCCAGAAGTAAATATAGAAATATGGCCATCATGCCAAGATATCTATGACATTCATATGGTTAATCAGTGTTAAAGATGTATTCTGATTACAGTAGGTTAATGTAACACATGTAAATGAGTATTGCAGAGTGAACAAAGGGGTTACTTTAATAAACCTTTACTATAACCATAAGAGGTATGAATGGGTTATTGTATCAGTCAGTTTTGGGCGATCTCACAGTTTTTATTTAGAAAACAGGAACTTAACACACGAAAAGGCCTTTTTGGTTGAAAACTTGCTTGCAGCGTGGGCTTTTAACAAAAGTAACTATATAGCATTGTGCTCAATAGAGAAACTGGGCGACCAATTCGGTTGAAAGGCAAAAAGCCTGTTCAGGAGAAAATCACTGATAGATTTTGATTGAGGCCCAAGTAAGAAAAAAAAGATAAGGCTTAGGAGCCACAATGTGGTCTCCAGTGTTTTTTATCTAATCTACTCCCCATCCAACACTAATCCTCTGACTCTCAATCATAAAGTGTTCTTGTTGTCTCTTAAAGCTAGCTCATTACTGTTTTCTTTAGCTGGAATCAATGTTTATTTTTCTGATTGTGTGAGCACATGCAAGTAAATATTCCTGTTCTTATTAACGGACACCTAGATTACGAGTTTTGCGTTCGTGTTTTAACGCTGAGAAACATTGCCATTTCAGAGTTAAAACAGCAATGCAGCCATTACAAGTCTTGTCGGTATAGCTGTACCGCAAGCATTTTAGCCTGTAACACAACGTCAGTCCTGCACACAAAAAATTAGGTTTTTGTGTGGAATTTCCATAGCACTGCCATTAAAAGTTTTGCGATGAGGCTAAAAAGCTTGCGTTACCTCCTATACCGACATGATTCGTATCGCAATCTGAGACCAGTAGTTATGAGTTTTACAAAACTGTTACACAAAACTCATAACCAAACCTTTACAAAGTACACTAACACCGATAAACTACCTATTAACCCCTAAACCGAGGCCCTCCCGCATCACAAACACTATATTAAAGTTATTAACCCCTAATCTGCCACTCCCCGACATCTCCGCCACTATAATGAAGTTATTAACCCCTATTCCCCCGCTCCCCAACATCGCCCACACTATTATAAAGATATTAACCCCTCTACCACCGCTCCCTGACAACGCCAGCACTAAATAAAGTTATTAACCCCTAAACCTCTGGCCTCCCACATCACTGCCACTAAATAAACCTGTTAACCCATAAACCGCCAGCCCCCCACATTGCAAAAAACTAAATTAAACTATTAACCCCTAAACCTAACAACCCCCTAACTTTAAATTAAAATTACAATATCCCTATCTTAAAATAAATAAAAACCTACCTGGGAAATTAAAAAAAACCTAAGTTTAAACTATAAATTAAACTAACATTACTATTATACTAAAATTAAAATAACTATCAATTAAATAAATTAAATTACACATTAAAAAACCTAACACTACTAAAAAAATATTAAATCTACAATTACAATTTTTTTTTTTACTAAATTACAAAAAAATAAAACAATACTAAAGTACAAAAAATAACAAACGAAACAATCAAAAATAAAAACAATTACACCTAATCTAATAGCCCAATAAAAATAAAAAAGCCCCCCCAAAATAAAAAAAACCTAGCCTACAATACACTGCCAATAGCCCTTGAAAGGGCCTTTTGTAGGGCATTGCCCTAAAGAAATCAGCTCTTTTCCCTGACAAAAAATACAAAGACCCCCCCAACAGTAAAACCCATCACACAACCAGCCCCCCAAAATAAAAAACTTAACTCTAAAAAGAACCTAAGCTACCCATTGCCCTGAAAATGGCATTTGTATGGGCATTGCCCTTAAAAGGGCATTCAGCTCTTTTTCCTGCCCTAAAAAGGGCATTCAGCTCTTTTAAGAAAAGCCCAAACCCTAATCTAAAAAAAAACCCACCCAAAAAAAGTTTAAAAAAACATAACACTAACCCCTGACGATCCACTTACAGTTTCTGAAGTCCGAATATCCATCCTCATCCAGGCGGCGAGAAGTCTTCATCCAGGCGGCGAGGTCGTCATCCATTCTATCTTCATACCGGCGGCGCAGAGCGGGTCTGAATCTTCAATGCAAGGGAGCCATTTTGAAAAGGCTCCCTTGCATTGAAGATTCAATATACGGAGGCGACCGTATGAAGAGGATGCTCCGCGCCGGATGTCTTCAGGATGGACCGCTCCGCGCCGCAGGGAAGAAGATAGAAGATGCCGCCTGGATGAAGGACCATCGCCAAGCTGGCTAAATCCACCCTCAGAGAGGGAGTAAGAAAAAAACAGACAAACATGGGACTAACATGTCCCGAACAACTTCCGTAGAAGCATACAGCGAGTATCGATCCCAGAGAAAGTTCCTGCAGGAAACATAGTATGACAAAGAAAAATAAAATTCATCCTAACCGGATAAAATAAAATGACAGGCAATCCGAGGGTTAACGCCCAAGAAGAACATAAAGATCCGCAGGACCAGCCTAACGGATACCCTGTTCTTCCAACAAAACTGGAAAGGATCTCAATAACAAGACTTAAAGGAGATTACTTCATCCCCCCATGTCTAACAAGATGAGCCATTCGAAAGAGAAGACTGATGAGTCCCATAGCCGAGAAGGAGAGGGTCCCCAAACAGCTCAAAAACGTGTCTGAGAAAAACACGAAGGCGAGCCAGCATGTAACGATAGGCACAACACTCAGGAATAGTTACACCCGCAGGGAACTGCACATGCCCTGCAATGGCCAAAAGACCTGGGGCAATCGGGCACGAACTCAATCGCAAATAAACATCTGGACTTTGTAGACGCGCAAGCGCCAAAAGCATGTAAAAGCAAAAATGTGCCACAACCTCCGGGGGGGGGGGGGGGAAACTATCCACCCTCAAGAAGGAAAAAACATAACCTGGGTTACCCGCATGTGTAGTAGTAGGGAGCGGTAGGGAACTCGCCTCCCGGAGGACAGGGCCCCCTGAGGCGGATGGCTCAGCAGTCCATTGAATCTCTAGAACGGCCTAAAGACCTGAGTCAATGGGGCCAATTCGCATTCGACACAGGACGAAGAATCTGAATCAGAAAGTTGAACAATCTCAACCTCAGCATCCTCCATAACTGGATAAAGGATACCACAAAATGGACTAAATATAAAACAATTTAAACTGCACCTGACACCCACAATGGCTGGGGCACTCACCACCTCCTATGAACCAGACACCAGCGGACTAGAATTCTCCATCGCCACACAGTCAGGAATGTGGAAATGGGAGACCAAAACATAAACACGCCCGGTCACAAGGTGAATCCCACAGTCCAAAAAAAGCGTGCCCGACCGTAAGGTCGCGTCACTTTGAAAGGCTGTTATATTCCAAAACCCACAAGCCCAGTTAGCACCACACATAAGAAGATTGAATTACATAACAAACATGATTAAAAAAAACCTGTTCAATAATCCCCCTCAAGAGATATTAACCCTTGATTCCAAGATACTAAAGGAGTCCCATTGAGACCCTGTATTTTTCATGTGCGTTCGCAGGAACAAATGAGTTACAATACAATCATGAAGAAGTAAAATGAAATGATCTTACCGGAATCTATGCCGTGGAACAGGAACACGGCCCTTCAAGTGTGACGGATAGTAGCCTCGCCTCCGCCATGGACTTGAGAGAAGAAAGTAGGCAGCGAAGCGAAGTTCGACAACGCCAATTGCTTGTGGAGTTGTTAAAATGAGTCGGGATGGTTTCGCAGAAAGACTCTTCATGCATCTCTGGACTTTAACTTTCATCCAAGCCCTCACTGAGAGACTGACAGGATACTTAAAACTCCCGTCCCATGTCGAAGAGTACTACCCTCCATAAGAGACGAAAACAAACTTCTGACACTTCTCTGTCAACCTTCTGGGACGAAAGGCAAAGAATGACTGGGGGATGAGGGAAGTGGGAGGAGTATTTAAGCCTTTGGCTGGGGTGTCTTTGCCTCCTCCTGGTGGCCAGGTTCTTATTTCCCAAAAGTAATGAATGCAGCTGTGGAGTCTTTACATTTATTAAGAAAAAGAGCTGAATGCCCTTTTAAGGGCAATGCCCATACAAATGCCCTTTTCAGGGCAATGGGTAGCTTAGGTTTTTTTTAGAGTTAGGTTTTTTTATTTTGGGGGGCTGGTTGTGTGATGGGTTTTACTGTTGGGGGGGGGGGGTCTTTGTATTTTTTTCAAGGAAATAGCTGATTTCTTTAGGGCAATGCACTACAAAAGGCCCCTTTAAGGGCTATTGGTAGTTTATTGTAGGCTAGGGTTTTTTTTTGGGGGGGGGGGCTTTTTATTTTTATAGGGCTATTAGATTAGGTGTAATTGTTTTTATTTTGGATAATTTTGTTTGTTATTTTTTGTAATTTAGTATTTTTTTTATTTTTTGTAATTTAGAATTTATTTTTTTTGTAATTGTAGATTACATTTTTTTTAGTAGTATTAGGTTTTTTAATGTGTAATTTAATTTATTTAATTGATAGTTAATTTAATTTTAGTATAATAGTAATGTTAGTTTAATTTATAGTTTAAACTTAGGTTTTTTTAATTTCCCAGGTAGGTTTTTATTTATTTTAAGATAGGGATATTGTAATTTTAATTTAAAGTTAGGGGTTTGTTAGGTTTAGTGGTTAATAGTTTAATTTAGTGTTTTGGGATGTGGGGGGCTGGCGGTTAAAGGGTTAATAGGTTTATTTAGTGGCAGTGATGTGGGAGGCCAGAGGTTTAGGGGTTAATAACTTTATTTAGTGGCAGCGATGCCGGGGACCGGCGGTAGAGGGGTTAATATCTTTATTATAGTGTGGGTGATGTTGGGGTGCGGGGGGAATAGGGGTTAATAACTTTATTATAGTGGCGGCGATATCGGTAGCAGCAGATTAGGGGTTAATAAATTTATTTAGATGGCGGCGATATCGGGAGCAGCAGATTAGGGGTTAATACATTTATTTCGGTGGCGGCGATATCGGGAGCATCAGATTAGGGGTTAATAACATTATGTAGGTGTCGGCGATGTCGGGGGCAGCAGATTAAGGGTGTTTAGATGTGGGGTTTATTTTAGGGTGTTAGGTTTAAACATTACATTTTTTTCCCATAGACATCAATGGGGTTGCGTTACAGAGCTTTTCATTCCGCGATCGCAGGAGTTAGTTTTTTTTCTAACACTCCCCATTGATGTCTTTGGGGAAAGCGTGCATGAGCACGTCAAAGCAGCGCTTGTATTTTGTGCAGTATGGAGCTTAACGCCACCATATCACACGCTTAAGGCGTTTTTTCCAAAACCCGTAATGGTAGCGCTATGGAGGGTGAAATAACGTTCGTTTTGTACCCTCTATAGTGCAAAACTTGTAATCTAGGTGAGAATTAGCAGCACTTCCCCCAGTATTTGAGAAGAAAATAAATCTGAGTGTGGCTCACCTGTTAAAGTAGTTATATGTATTTGTTCTATCATAATGTGTCCTTTTTTTGTCAGATTGGTCGTAGTATGTAACTTTAAAGGTTTAGAACTCAGTACATACTACATTAGAGCTCATAATTTTTGCATTACTTAGACATGATACCTATGTGTATAACCCTCACATAAGGGCTAAATACACAGGTCAAGTCCTTCTCTGTAGTCACAGGCACTGCAGCTTTCATACTAACGGCTAGATTTGGAGTTTTGACGGTAACGACCCGAAAAGCTAACGCCGGCTTTTTTCTGGCCGCACCATAAAAATAACTCTGGTATTGAGAGTCCACATAAAGGCTGCGTTAGGCTCCAAAAAAGGAGCGTAGAGCATATTTAACGCAGCTTCAACTCTCGATACCAGAGTTGCTTACGCAAGCGGTCAGCCTCAAAAACGTGCTCGTGCACGATTCCCCCATAGGAAACAATGGGACTGTTTGAGCTGAAAAAAACCTAACACCTGCAAAAAAGCCGCGTTCAGCTCTTAACGCAGCCCCATTATTTGCTATGGGGAAACACTTCCTACGTCTGCACCTAACACTCTAACATGTACCCCGAGTCTAAACACCCCTAACCTTACACTTATTAACCCCTAATCTGCCGCTCCCGCTATCGCTGACCCCTGCATATTATTAACCCCTAATCTGCCCCTATATTATATTTATTAACCCCTAATCTGCCCCCCACAACGTCGCCTCCACCTGCCTACACTTATTAACCCCTAATCTGCCGAGCTGACCTGAGCGCTACTATAATAAAGTTATTAACCCCTAATCCGCCTCACTAACCCTATAATAAATAGTATTAACCCCTAATCTGCCCTCCCTAACATCGCCGACACCTAACTTCAATTATTAACCCCTAATCTGCCGACTGGAGCTCACCGCTATTCTAATAAATGTATTAACCCCTAAAGCTAAGTCTAACCCTAACACTAACACCCCCCTAAGTTAAATATAATTTACATCTAACGAAATTAATTATCTCTTATTAAATAAATTATTCCTATTTAAAGCTAAATACTTACCTGTAAAATAAATCCTAATATAGCTACAATATAAATTATAATTACATTGTAGCTATTTTAGGATTAATATTTATTTTACAGGCAACTTTGTAATTATTTTAACCATGTACAATAGCTATTAAATAGTTAAGAACTATTTAATAGTTACCTAGTTAAAATAATTACAAAATTACCTGTAAAATAAATCCTAACCTAAGTTAGAATTAAACCTAACACTATACTATCATTAAATTAATTAAATAAAATACCTACAATTACCTACAATTAAACCTAACACTACACTATCAATAAATAAATTAAATACAATTCCTACAAATAACTACAATGAAATAAACTAACTAAAGTACAAAAAATAAAAAAGAACTAAGTTACAAAAAATAAAAAAATATTTACAAACATAAGAAAAATATTACAACAATTTTAAACTAATTACACCTACTCTAAGCCCCCTAATAAAATAACAAAGCCCCCCAAAATAAAAAATGCCCTACCCTATTCTAAATTACTAAAGTTCAAAGCTCTTTTACCTTACCAGCCCTGAACAGGGCCCTTTGCGGGGCATTCCCCAAGAAGTTCAGCTCTTTTGCCTGTAAAAAAAAACATACAATACCCCCCCCAACATTACAACACACCACCCACATACCCCTAATCTAACCCAAACCCCCCTTAAATAAACCTAACACTAAGCCCTTGAAGATCATCCTACCTTGTCTTCACCTCACCAGGTATCACCGATCCGTCCTGGCTCCAAAATCTTCATCCAACCCAAGCGGGGGCTGGCGATCCATCATCCGGTGGCTGAAGAGGTCCAGAAGAGGCTCCAAAGTCTTCATCCTATCCGGGAAGAAGAGGCGATCCGGACCGGCAACCATCTTGATCCAAGCGGCATCTTCTATCTTCATCCGATGACGACCGGCTCCATCCTGAAGACCTCCACCGCGGACCCATCTTCTTCCGGCGACGTCCAACTGAAGAATGACGGTTCCTTTAAGGGACGTCATCCAAGATGGCGTCCCTCGAATTCCGATTGGCTGATAGGATTCTATCAGCCAATCGGAATTAAGGTAGGAATATTCTGATTGGCTGATGGAATCAGCCAATCAGAATCAAGTTCAATCCGATTGGCTGATCCAATCAGCCAATCAGATTGAGCTCGCATTCTATTGGCTGATCAGAACAGCCAATAGAATGCGAACTCAATCTGATTGGCTGATTGGAACCATCTTGATCCAAGCGGCATCTTCTATCTTCATCCGATGACGACCGGCTCCATCCTGAAGACCTCCACCGCGGACCCATCTTCTTCCGGCGACGTCCAACTGAAGAATGACGGTTCCTTTAAGGGACGTCATCCAAGATGGCGTCCCTCGAATTCCGATTGGCTGATAGGATTCTATCAGCCAATCGGAATTAAGGTAGGAATATTCTGATTGGCTGATGGAATCAGCCAATCAGAATCAAGTTCAATCCGATTGGCTGATCCAATCAGCCAATCAGATTGAGCTCGCATTCTATTGGCTGATCGGAATAGCTATTGTACCTGGTTAAAATAATTACAAAGTTGCCTGTAAAATAAATATTAATCCTAAAATAGCTACAATGTAATTATAATTTATTTTGTAGCTATATTAGGATTTATTTTACAGGTAAGTATTTAGCTTTAAATAGGAATAATTTATTTAATAAGAGTTAATTTATTTCGTTAGATTAAAATTATATTTAACTTAGGGGGGTGTTAGTTTTAGGGTTAGACTTAGCTTTAGGGGTTAATACATTTATTAGAATAGCGGTGAGCTCCGGTCGGCAGATTAGGGGTTAATAATTGAAGTTAGGTGTCGGCGATGTTAGGGAGGGCAGATTAGGGGTTAATACTATTTATTATAGGGTTAGTGAGGCGGATTAGGGGTTAATAACTTTATTATAGTAGCGGTGCGGTCCGCTCGGCAGATTAGGGGTTAATAAGTGTAGGCAGGTGGAGGCAACGTTGAGGGGGGCAGATTAGGGGTTAATAAATATAATATAGGGGTCGGCGGTGTTAGGGGCAGCAGATTAGGGGTTCATAGCTATAATGTAGGTGGCGGCGCTTTGCGGTCTGCAGATTAGGGGTTAATTATTGTAGGTAGCTGGCGGCGACGTTGTGGGGGGCAGATTAGGGGTTAATAAATATAATACAGGGGTCGGCGGTGTTAGGGGCAGCAGATTAGGGGTACATAAGTATAACGTAGGTGGCGGTCGGCAGATTAGGGGTTAAAAAAATTTAATCGAGTGGCGGCGATGTGGGGGGGGCCTCGGTTTAGGGGTACATAGGTAGTTTATGGGTGTTAGTGTACTTTAGAGTACAGTAGTTAAGAGCTTTATGAACCGGCGTTAGCCCAAAAAGCTCTTAACTACTGACTTTTTTCTGCGGCTGGAGTTTTGTCGTTAGATTTCTAACGCTCACTTCAGACACGACTCTAAATACCGGAGTTAGAAAGATCCCATTGAAAAGATAGGATACGCAATTGACGTAAGGGGATCTGCGGTATGGAAAAGTCGCGGCTAAAAAGTGAGCGTTAGACCCTTTTTTGAGTGACTCCAAATACCGGAGTTAGCCTAAAACCAGCGTTTGGAGCCTCTAACGCTGGTTTTCACGGCTAACGCCAAACTCCAAATCTAGCCGTAAGAGTGGTTATGCGCCAACCAGAAGTGCTAGTCTCAAATAGCTGACAATCTTTGATGACTTCCTGCTTGGTACCTGCAATACTTGGGGTTCCTGAGTGGGAGTTTACCTTCCTGTTTAATTCTTTACAAGGGTTAAAAATGTAGTCTGAGTTTCTATTGGCGGTGTCAACTTTGAGACTTAAAGTGTTACGTGCTTCCATTTTAAGCGCAGCTACATGCTTCCTCAGTTTTGTAAGATGTTTAATCGAAACCTTCCTCCCCTTTGTTATGCAACTTGGAACATTTTAGAGAAAACTTAGCTTCTCAGTGTATGTTGCTTGGTACGTGCCTGGTGCACTATAAGGCAGCAGTTTTGCATTTAACAATATTATATACTTTTAAGCACTGTTTATAACATTTTATAAACATAGCTGCTATATAGTGCTCCAGACACGTTCCTGAGCCTACTGAGTTAAGGTCTTTAACAAAGGATATCAAGAGAAAGAAGTATTTTTGATAACAAAAGCAATTTGTGGGGTTTTTTTTAATTGTACACTCTCTCTGAATCTTCAAAAAAATTTTTATTTCCCACCCCTTTATTGAGCGCAAGGGATATTGTCTGCAAATTATAGTTTTTGGCTACTATAGACTTTATAAGGAGTTGAAAAGCCTCCCCCAAAATAACCAACAGCTTTGTAGGCTTCCAGACATTGTTATTTTTATCAACACCTGTATTTAACAACTATTAGGCAGCCAAAAATGCTAACACCACCAACCGAAAATCAGCTACATGACTAATGAATTTGAGCATATAAATTGTGCATCAGAATGTCCCTTTAAACAGAATGAGCTGTTTATCTGGTTCTCTAAAGATATTGTCTGCTACATGGAGATGACTTCAGGAGCAATAGAGGAATCTACACCTTTACTCTACATCTAGTTATTATCTATTACTTATCTTCCAGGCCCGTAAAACACATACAATGAAAAGGAATTAATTTGCTCTAAACAGACAGTGAAGTTTAATGGTTAAAACAAGTTTACACATAGAAACAAGAGATGTATAAACATTCTGTCTAGAAATGAGACTGTTTCCCCAAGGTGATTCAATTTGACATCCTCTCAGTGGCTGAATAACAGAATTAGTCCATCCCAAGGTTCATACGATGCCTATTTAATGAGTAATGGATCTCAATTCTCTTCTCACAAGCATGACATGGCGCTGCACCTCAGACGAGCAGAGATGAATGGTGCCTTGAAAAAAATAATCCAATAACCTTGGCATAGGCACTAAGATTATCTTCGGCATACAGATGCTGAACACTAAGATGTGGCACTTAACCCTTCCAAGCTTAGGGGGTACAATACATGTCTCTCTGGGAGACTCATACACAAAAACTACTTTACTTTGTTTTGACACATTTAAGATCCAAATAATAAAATAAAATAAAACCTCCATTAGAGACAATGAAGCTTACTTATGTAGTTAATGAGTTCTCTCCTCTCTCTATAGAATGTCAAGACAAGGGCTCAGAAAAATAAAGCGAAGTCATTTTAAGTTGTCTCAGATTTGTTTTATCTTATTAAAGCAAAACTAGTTCTCTAGTGAAAACAGAGATCAGTAGAAACCAAAGTGAAAAAAAGAAGATTATTATTATTACAAATGATGTGCCAGAAGTGTCTATATCTCATTTGGTACGACTGAATGGAGCAGCTGCAGATGGTGGTGTGTGGAATTAATATATCTGAATGTGTAAGCCGAGAGTGGTGCTCACCTTAATGCAGGAGTAGATGAGTGATGCACTCAGTACTATGAGTAGGATCAGCAGGCAGGCCACATAGAACCCCAGCATGAAGGTAGAACTAAAAGAGGTTCAAAGAGAGAAACAGATATATAAAACATGTACAAGTGCAATTAATAAGCCATGAAATACTTTGTTAACTTAAGTGCTTTATGACTTTTATAATAAATATTATTATGATAAATCAGCTTATGCTTTTTTTATCTTAAAAAATGATTAAATAACACTTTTATTAAGAAGAAGCTTTTCCTTTAATACTTAAAATAACTGATCATTTGGTACTGCAAAAATATAATTCAGTTTGTTTTATTTTTAGATTAATTTCCCTTTCTAGCTATATTTTTAATCCCTGCAAAGTTCCATTTGAGAGCTGAAATGCATTGAAGCAAGAAATGGATGATGAGCCAATTAGGATCAGTGTTTGCATATAGCTATCAGTCACAGTCCATGCCCTGCTCAAGGGGGTTATTTTTAACCACTGAGGTCTCGCCATTAGAGCGTTAGAGGGTTAATAGTAGTATGGGCATTAAGTTATGAATTGTGGGGGTATGGTAGTTAAGAAAGGGATTTTAGCAATGGGCTATAGAGGTTAAGAAATGAATAGAAGGGGAATTTCTGTTTTAAATGATTTATTGAGGTTGCTAGCAGATTATTACATACAATCTGCTAGATAACGAGTTTTGCGGTAAGAGCGGTGCGGTACTAACTTGCAAGTTATTGTCACTACTCACTTACCTACAGCGCTGGTATTACAGGTTTACAAAACCCGCGTTAGCAGGCAAGAAGTGAGCGTAGAGCAAAATTGAGCTCCATACTGCACCCCAATACCAGCACTGCGGTGAGCTGCAGTAAGCTGGTTTTCCCCATAGACATCAATAGGGAGATCCGGCTGAAAAAAAGTCTAACACCTTCAATAAAGTAGCGTAAAGCTCCGTAACGCAGCCCCATTGATTCCTATGAGGAAAGAAAATGTTTGTTTACATCTAACACCGTAACATGAACCCCGAGTCTAAACACCCTTAATTAAATTAATTAAGTAATAGACACTACTATAAAGAAGAATATGCACAGATACTGATATAAAAATCAAGTATAAAACTATTTAAAAACTTACTTAAAAGCTCCCAGTTTAGCACTGTGATAAAATTAGGCTGGGACACCCAGTGAAAGGGGCTGTGAAATCAAGAACAGCAGACAGTCCCCCCCTACTCCCTTCCCTGGATATGAAAAGACAGATTATACAAACAGGAGCCTCAGACATCAGTATACGTCTAAAACGTTGGGTCTTGGTCAGGAGTCTGAAAATCAGCACAATGTTATTAAAAAAATAAGTAAAACTATAAATTTTTACAAAAACATTTCCAAATGGGCTATATAAATGGATCATGTACAAAACATTTATGCAAAGAAAAATCTAATGTACAATGTCCCTTAAAGTAAGGTAATCTCAATATACAAAAAATTTAGGTTACTCCAACTAAAAATGATCAAATTAGATGCAAAGGCATGCAAGCTGCTAAGTCACAATATATAGCTATACAGCACATTTCACAGCTTTAACATAAGCGGTTGCAAAGAAATCACATTTTCGAAATTTTCACATAAACCAATATGACTGCCATAGCTTGTGACCAATTCCTTCAACATGAACAAATGTGACCCTATTTCACAATATAAGGTTATAAAGCAAGTTTCACAGTTCTAACATAAGCATTTGCAGAGAAAATAGATTTTTTTAATTTTCACATAAAACAAAATGGCTCCCAGATCATATGATATACAGCCTCCATATTATGCACAATAATTCTCACCATAGATGTCAATAAACATGACAAAAATAAAGCATTTTGGTAAAACGGTTTTTGTTTTATTATTAATTTAAAAATATCGTTAAGCATTTTTGAACAATTCAAAATGGCTGCCAAACCACATGACCTATCAACTTCTCTTGAATAAATCTGAATGTTAGTCATAAGATAATTCTGTAAACAAAATTTCAAGTCTGTCCCATAAGCGGTTTCGGAGAAAAAGATTTTTGTAGCTTTTAAAAACAGCGCATACGAAACAAAATGGCCGCCAAGATATTCAATGTATGGCAAAATGTTTGCAAATGTTTTATTTCACGAAGACGACTGCGCAGTGTGAATTTTAACTGCAAAATTGTCTTAGATGGCTATGACTATGTGTTATCATGTGTCTATTACACTGTAAAGTCGCTCTTCATCTGCTGCACCTTTCTGCCAATCTCTTCACTGGCTTCCTCTTGCCTCTAGGATCAAACACAAAATTCTCACTCTGACATACAAAGCCCTCAACTGCACTGCTCCCCCCTATATCTCAGACCTTGTCTTCAGATACTCTCCCTCCCGTCCCCTTTGCTCTGCTCACGACCTCCTACTCTCCTCCTCTCTTGTCACCTCATCACACTCCCATTTACAGGACTTCTCCAGACTGGCTCCCATCTTGTGGAACTCTCTGCCTCGCTCCACAAGACTCTCTTCTAGTTTTAAAAGCTTCAAGTGCTCCCTAAAGACTCTACTGTTCAGGGATGCATACAACCTACGCTAACCTTACTTTATACCAGTTCCTCTCCTCCATTGCTATCCCCTGAACCCCCCTAGCATGTAAGCTTAAGAGTCCAGCTGTTTGTTGATTACCTTCTCAAGAGCTGACTACAACAGTGCAACTCTTGGCAGGGCCCTCTACCCATTTGATCCCTATAACTGTTTTTTTGTACTCCGCCTTTGTTAATAGCGCTGCGGAATCTGTTGGTGCTCTACAAATAACCGATAATAATAATAATAATAAAAGAGGCAGTATTAAATTATAAATAATTACGATAAAAATAAAACTAATATTGCTGCTGCATCATGTGACTGATTATGAATCTAGGTCACAATATAAGATTATACAGCAAATTTCACAATTCTAACATAAGCGGTTTCAGAGAAAATAGACTTTCGATATTTTCGCGTAAACCAAGATTGCTGCCTGATCCTAAGATATACAGTCACCATATTACGCTCACCATAGATGTCAATAAAAATGGCAAAAATAAAGCATTTTTGTAAAACGGTTTTTGTTTTATTATTAGTTTAAAAATATCATTAAGCGTTTTTGAACAATTCAAAATGGCTGCCAAACCACATGACCTATCAACTTCTCTTGAACAAATCTGAATGTTAGTCAAAGGATAACTCTGTAAACAAAATTTCAAGTCTGTGCCATAAGCGGTTTCGGAGAAGAAGATTTTTGTAGTTTTTAAAAACAGCGCATACGAAACAAAATGGCTGCCAAGCTATGTATTGTAAGGCTTTCAAATTGCACATACGAATGCTCACTATAGACTTCTAAAATTTGCAGAAGTTTTATGAAAATTTGCAAAATTACAAATTTTTACTGCAATATTGCCTTTAGGGGTCATGACTATGTGTATTCATGTGTCTGCTACACTGTAATATAGTTAAATAGTGTAAACATAATGCATAAAGTGCAAATTTACGCAATTAAACAGCAATAAAAAGGTGAATGGCTCATAGCAGCCATGTTGATTATGGAAAATTCGCAGTTTGAACAAATTTGGTAGAAGACCTTGCAAGGAGCACATGTGCAAAATTGTGCTTTATTGCACTTAACGGTTGCAAAGAAGAAGATGTTTAAAGATTTTCGCACATTTCAAAATGGCAGCTAGATCATGAGACTAAATCACTTCTCTTGAACAAACTTTATTCTAGGTCAGTACAGCAGTACACTCAGCAAGTTTCACAGTTGAAACATAATCGGATCTGGAGAAGAAGATTTTCAAGCGGTTGTCGAAATTTGTCGCAAAAAGCAATATGGCTGCTAGATAACATGACCTATATGATTTATGTTGCACAAGATTATGCACAGCATAGAACTCTAGCATTGTGCCAATTTCATGAGGTTTTGAGTTATGCTGTTGTTTTTATAAGCAGTTGAAAAAGTGGCGGAATAATAATAATAATAATAAAAAAAAAAAAATCCTGACAATAACAATAGGTTGTCCTGCAACTTTGTTGCATAGCCACCTAATAAAACCATAACTCACTGAGGTATTATAAAAAGAAATATGTGATTGACAAATATAAGTCAAACTATTAATATAAAAAAACATAATTGTCACAAATAGCTTAATATTGCAAGCTATACAAATAAGATATAGACTGATTAATTGAAAAAGTTTGTAGTAATATTAATAACAAGCATAGTCATTATCACCCATGGAACAAAAGGGGACCATATTCCTAAGGTGTACAAACATAAAATTGCCATGTGTGTACCATATATATTGGATCATATAGCCTTCAATGAACATCAGTTTAAGGGGTGGCTCAATGCACTTTATTAATTAGTTTCTGTTGATCTACGGTACTCATAATACTTAATTAGCAAAGAGCCTTCAAATATTATAATGGGTCGCCTTCATTTGTGATCTCAGCCACCATATATTAGGACCTCAAGGAGAGTGCCGAAAGATGCAAAGTTTCAATCAATTTCAGTTTTTGGATGAAGCCACATGAAGACTTTTATATATACCTTGTTGCCCCCATAATCATACACTGTGCGATAGCGACAATACCCATATCTGAGGGACACAGTCCAAAACTTGTCCAACATCTCTGTCCATCTTTGCAGTGCTTCAGGACAGTTACATTCAGTCTCAAAGTAAGAGCTCTTCATAGGCATTGTTTTCACACTGTACGGTGCATTTTGAAGACACCCAAGTTAGCGGAGCTGTATCTGAACAATGTTAATTCCCATCTAAGTGGCCCAATGTGCCAAGCTGATCAGCCAGAGCTCCAAGTACTATTTGATGTCTGCAGGATCATATGATTCGGTATATTGGGTAGTTTCTTTGGGCTGACATCTTAAGCCTATGGGGTAGATTTAACAAGGGCTGAATGGTCCCCTCCTGAAGAGATAAAAAAAACTGGCTCCACACTCTAGAGGGCCAGTCACATCTATCTGAAAAGGCGCCAAGGAGAGGTGACAAGATTGCCTCAGTGGCAGGCCGATTGGAACACTTCTCGTCACTTATCTCTACTCTGTTTTGACCACGTAGCCTCCCCCCTAATAATCCATGAGATCCAAAGCTTCTGTTACTGCTGACTCAGAGCCATACCCTTTAATGTTAGTAGATTCAAAAAAGGATTGAAGGGGATCCAATCTAGCTATCATCTTGTACTGAAAAACTTTTAGTACAGCTTACAGAGATATATATTTTTCTTCCATATTTACAGCCATACAATAGCTGAGTACCGGGGGGGGGGGGGGGGGTTAGTGCTCTTCTTAGACCGCCAACTAGAGTCCTAACTGTCTGGATCAAGGCTAAAAGGTCATTAATAATTCAAACATATATTGTTCGATTCAGTAGATGATGAAATATCCAAAACTAGCAATCATGCTGTAAACTCCAAGGATCTCATTTGCAGCCTCAGATATTGCAGCCTTTTAGAGATGGGGTATGGTGATTAGGGAGTTAAGGGCAGAGGGATTGTTAGCATTGGAGTCTGGTGGTCAGGTGTTAATAATGAGGGATATTTTAGAAATGGGGATCTGACACTTTATGGGTTAACAGTGGTTTGAAGGTTAATATTGTTAGGGGAACTATTGTTATAAGATTTGTGCAGTTTAGGGGTAATAGAGTTTAAGCAGTATTTTATTTTTTAAAGACGAGTTGTAGCAGTTCAGGGGTTAAATGTGATGAGGTTTATGGTGTTTTAGGGTTTATTAATCCAACAAGGTTAACCAAGTAGTTTTCAGCACAAAAATAGAAGTATACGTGTGTAAGTAATATTAGCTCCCTATACTGCTTGCTATTTAGCAAGGGACATTTGTAATAAAAAAAAAATGCTGTGACAAAATAGCAATTTATTTCCACATTACTATATCCCTTTAAGAAAATACTGCTTTGTGAAGATGTGTACTGGAGACCACGGGTGTCTGCACCAGCTGATGCACATCAGTTTGATTTATTGAGTTATTTTAGGGATGTCAGGATGCATCAGGAACTTTTGTCAATGAAAACCCTCATTATTATTAGCGCTGTGCTTATGCAAGCAGAACATGACGGCAGTCATCACTACTAGCCCTTATGTAACTCTCACAATCATCCGTTAGCACTGGGTATATTTTCTTAAGAACTGCGTGCGAGTTGTTGTTATTTAAAATGTTAATTCAGAAATTCCTAGATTTGTTAAGCCTAGGAGCAAATTCCTTTAAACATAGAAATATTAATGGCATATAAGAAACATAGGCCCAATATGCCCATATATCCTGTAACATAAAATATGAAGATTTATTTTACACAGTTGTGAAAACCTTTTAGCTCTGCCTATGATTACAAGGTGCCTATATTCCTCCAACACAGAGCATAGCAGCAATCTATGTAGCTTTTTAGAAAATTTCTTTTACTAACACATTTCTATTTAATAAATCTGAAATTGTATTTTAATAATCACGTGACTTTGTAAAGGGTCTGGGCTGATTTTAACTCGGAGAGACATGGTCTATCCATACACAGTGTAGTTTAATGCAAATTACTGCTCTGTCTGCCATACAGCAAGCAAACTATTATTTTACTGAACAAATGCATTAGGTTCGAAGCTTCCTGAAATGGAAATGAATGAATTAAATGGAAGTTTAACCACATCAACAAAATATATCTGAAGGTTAAATCTGTTGCCCAAATCAACTACTACAATTATGAAACTAACACACAATTATTGGAATGTTCATTTATTAAAGCAACTATTTGTTTGGATGTTTCAAATAATGTTCCTTTTAAAATAATGCAAAATTATATAAAAAATTTAAATTCACGGGAGCGGAGTCGCGCCGTGCTGGAACATGGCGGCTTTCCAAAGCTTCTTTTTGTTCTGTGCAGCCCTGCAACTTACCTAGCCTATGAGGAGGGCCAATAAATAGATTTAATAAAAAGGGAACCCCCACTATAGCTTCCTTACCAGCCAATTATATTTCCTGCTTTCCTTGGATGTGCTGCTAACCACCACTGATACACCTGGCACCCCCCGTCACACCATCAGAGCGGCTCATTTTCAAACTTGTTTGCAATGCACACAACTGACAAATTTTTCTTATCTCTCCTTGTAAGGCCTTTCCTACTGCCACTTATTTTTCTAGCTTTCAACACATATGCTCAGTTATGTCTAAACTCCATAAAGACTTAACCATCCTTTCAATTAATGCCAAGGGTTTTAATATCCTCCAGAAAAGGTCCCTCACTTTGCGAAGCCTTCGCTAAATGGGAGTCAATATAATATTACAAGAAACCCACTTTCTCAAGGGTAGGGAACCAAAACTCTCCTTTAGGGACTTTGGGCTCTGCTATTTCGCTTCTTTCAATAAAATGAAACAAGGGGTGGGGATTTTGCTTAGAAACGGGTAGTGAAGTGCTGGGTGTTCAGAGGGACAAGGAGGGACAATAAGAGAGCAAGACATACGTGAGAGAGAAGAGAGGAAGACAGGCACAAGAGAGAAGAGAGGAAAACAGACATAACAGAGAAGAGAGGAAGACAGACTCAAGAGAGAAGAGAGGAAGACAGAGGTAAGAGGGATGGGAGGAAGACAGACGCAACAGAGAAGAGAGGAAGACAGACACAAGAGAGAAGAGAGGAAGACAGACGCAACAGAGAAGAGAGGAAGACAGACACAAGAGAGAAGAGAGGAAGACAGACGTAAGAGAGAAGAGAGGAAAACAGACATAAGAGAGAAGAGAGGAAGACAGACGTAAGAGAGAAGAGATGAAAACAGACATAAGAGAGAAGAGAGGAAGACAGACGTAAGAGAGAATAGAGGAAAACAGAAGTAAGAGAGAAGAGAGGAAGACACACGCGAGAGAGAAGAGAGGAAGACATACGCAAGAGAGAAGAGAGGAAGACAGACATAAGAGAGAAGAGAGAGGAAGACAGACTCAAGAGAGAAGAGAGCAAGACATATGCGAAAGAGAAGAGAGGAAGACAGGCACAAGAGGGAAGAGAGAAAGACAGACGTAACAGAGAAGAGAGGAAGACATACAAGAGAGAGAAGAGAGGAAGACAGACGCAAGAGAGAAGAGAGGAAGACAGACGCAAGAGAGAAGAGAGGAAGACAGATGCAAGAGAGAAGAGAGGAAGACAGACGCAACAGAGAAGAGAGGAAGACAGACACAAGAGAGAAGAGAGGAAGACAGACGTAAGAGAGAAGAGAGGAAAACAGACATAAGAGAGAAGAGAGGAAGACAGACGTAAGAGAGAAGAGATGAAAACAGACATAAGAGAGAAGAGAGGAAGACAGACGTAAGAGAGAATAGAGGAAAACAGAAGTAAGAGAGAAGAGAGGAAGACACACGCGAGAGAGAAGAGAGGAAGACATACGCAAGAGAGAAGAGAGGAAGACAGACATAAGAGAGAAGAGAGAGGAAAACAGACGCAAGAGAGAAGAGAGCAAGACATATGCGAAAGAGAAGAGAGGAAGACAGGCACAAGAGGGAAGAGAGAAAGACAGACGTAACAGAGAAGAGAGGAAGACATACAAGAGAGAGAAGAGAGGAAGACAGACGCAAGAGAGAAGAGAGGAAGACAGACGCAAGAGAGAAGAGAGGAAGACAGACGCAAGAGAGAAGAGAGGAAGACAGACGCAAGAGAGAAGAGAGGAAGACAGACACAAGAAAGAAGAGAGGAAGACAGACGTAAGAGAGAAGAGAGGAAGATAGACGTAAGAGAGAAGAGAGGAAGACAGACGCAAGAGAGAAGAGAGGTAGACAGACGCAAGAGAGAAGAGAGGTAGACAGACGCAAGAGAGAATAGAGGAAGATAGACGCAAGACAGAATAGAGGAAGACAGAGGTAAGAGAGAAGAGAGGAAGACAGAGGTAAGAGAGAAGAGAGGAAGACAGACGCAAGAGAGAAGAGAGGAAGACAGACGCAAGAGAGAAGAGAGGAAGACAGACGCAAGAGAGAAGAGAGGAAGACAGACGCAAGAGAGAAGAGAGGAAGACAGACGCAAGAGAGAAGAGAGGAAGACAGACGCAAGAGAGAAGAGAGGTAGACAGACGCAAGAGAGAAGAGAGGTAGACAGACGCAAGACAGAAGAGAGGAAGACAGAGGTAAGAGAGAAGAGAGGAAGACAGAGGTAAGAGAGAAGAGAGGAAGACAGACGCAAGAGAGAAGAGAGGTAGACAGACGCAAGAGAGAAGAGAGGAAGACATACGCAAGAGAGAAGAGAGGAAGACAGACGCAAGAGAGAAGAGAGGTAGACAGACGCAAGAGAGAATAGAGGAAGACAGACGCAAGAGAGAAGAGAGGTAGACAGACACAAGAGAGAAGAGAGGTAGACAGACGCAAGAGAGAAGAGAGGAAGACAGACGCAAGAGAGAAGAGAGGAAGACAGACGCAAGAGAGAAGAAAGGAAGACAGACGCAAGAGAGAAGAGAGGAAGACAGACGCAAGAGAGAAGAGAGGTAGACAGACGCAAGAGAGAAGAGAGGTAGACAGACGCAAGACAGAAGAGAGGAAGACAGAGGTAAGAGAGAAGAGAGGAAGACAGAGGTAAGAGAGAAGAGAGGAAGACAGACGCAAGAGAGAATAGAGGAAGACAGACGCAAGACAGAATAGAGGAAGACAGAGGTAAGAGAGAAGAGAGGAAGACAGAGGTAAGAGAGAAGAGAGGAAGACAGAGGTAAGAGAGAAGAGAGGAAGACAGACGCAAGAGAGAAGAGAGGAAGACAGACGCAAGAGAGAAGAGAGGAAGACAGACGCAAGAGAGAAGAGAGGAAGACAGACGCAAGAGAGGAGAGAGGTAGACAGACGCAAGAGAGAAGAGAGGTAGACAGACGCAAGACAGAAGAGAGGAAGACAGAGGTAAGAGAGAAGAGAGGAAGACAGAGGTAAGAGAGAAGAGAGGAAGACAGACGCAAGAGAGAAGAGAGGAAGACAGACGCAAGAGAGAAGAGAGGAAGACAGACGCAAGAGAGAAGAGAGGAAGACAGACACAAGAGAGAAGAGAGGAAGACAGACGTAAGAGAGAAGAGAGGAAAACAGACATAAGAGAGAAGAGAGGAAGACAGACGTAAGAGAGAAGAGATGAAAACAGACATAAGAGAGAAGAGAGGAAGACAGACGTAAGAGAGAATAGAGGAAAACAGAAGTAAGAGAGAAGAGAGGAAGACACACGCGAGAGAGAAGAGAGGAAGACATACGCAAGACAGAAGAGAGGAAGACAGAGGTAAGAGAGAAGAGAGGAAGACAGAGGTAAGAGAGAAGAGAGGAAGACAGACGCAAGAGAGAATAGAGGAAGACAGACGCAAGACAGAATAGAGGAAGACAGAGGTAAGAGAGAAGAGAGGAAGACAGAGGTAAGAGAGAAGAGAGGAAGACAGAGGTAAGAGAGAAGAGAGGAAGACAGACGCAAGAGAGAAGAGAGGAAGACAGACGCAAGAGAGAAGAGAGGAAGACAGACGCAAGAGAGAAGAGAGGAAGACAGACGCAAGAGAGGAGAGAGGTAGACAGACGCAAGAGAGAAGAGAGGTAGACAGACGCAAGACAGAAGAGAGGAAGACAGAGGTAAGAGAGAAGAGAGGAAGACAGAGGTAAGAGAGAAGAGAGGAAGACAGACGCAAGAGAGAAGAGAGGAAGACAGACGCAAGAGAGAAGAGAGGAAGACAGACGCAAGAGAGAAAAGAGGAAGACAGACGCAAGAGAGAAGAGAGGAAGACAGTCATAAGAGAGAAAAGAGGAAGACAGAAGTAAGAGAGAAGAGAGGAAGACACGCGAGAGAGAAGAGAGGAAGAGAGACACAAGAGAGAAGAGAGTAAGATATACGCGAGAGAGAAGAGAGAAAGACAGGAGCAAGAGAGAAGAGAGGAAGACAGACGCAAGAGAGAAGAGAGGAAGACAGAGGTAAGAGAGAAGAGATGAAGACAGACGCAAGAGAGAAGAGAGGTAGACAGACGCATGAGAGAAGAGAGGAAGACATACGCAAGAGAGAAGAGAGGAAGACAGACGCAAGAGAGAAGAGAGGTAGACAGACGCAAGAGAGAAGAGAGGAAGACAGACGCAAGAGAGAAGAGAGGTAGACAGACGCAAGAGAGAAGAGAGGTAGACAGACGCAAGAGAGAAGAGAGGAAGACAGACGCAAGAGAGAAGAGAGGAAGACAGTGGCAAGAGAGAAGAAAGGAAGACAGACGCAAGAGAGAAGAGAGGAAGACAGACGCAAGAGAGAAGAGAGGTAGACAGACGCAAGAGAGAAGAGAGGTAGACAGACGCAAGACAGAAGAGAGGAAGACAGAGGTAAGAGAGAAGAGAGGAAGACAGAGGTAAGAGAGAAGAGAGGAAGAGAGACGCAAGAGAGAATAGAGGAAGACAGACGCAAGACAGAATAGAGGAAGACAGAGGTAAGAGAGAAGAGAGGAAGACAGAGGTAAGAGAGAAGAGAGGAAGACAGAGGTAAGAGAGAAGAGAGGAAGACAGACGCAAGAGAGAAGAGAGGAAGACAGACGCAAGAGAGAAGAGAGGAAGACAGACGCAAGAGAGAAGAGAGGAAGACAGACGCAAGAGAGAAGAGAGGAAGACAGACGCAAGAGAGGAGAGAGGTAGACAGACGCAAGAGAGAAGAGAGGTAGACAGACGCAAGACAGAAGAGAGGAAGACAGAGGTAAGAGAGAAGAGAGGAAGACAGAGGTAAGAGAGAAGAGAGGAAGACAGACGCAAGAGAGAAGAGAGGAAGACAGACGCAAGAGAGAAGAGAGGAAGACAGACGCAAGAGAGAAAAGAGGAAGACAGACGCAAGAGAGAAGAGAGGAAGACAGTCATAAGAGAGAAAAGAGGAAGACAGAAGTAAGAGAGAAGAGAGGAAGACACGCGAGAGAGAAGAGAGGAAGAGAGACACAAGAGAGAAGAGAGTAAGATATACGCGAGAGAGAAGAGAGAAAGACAGGAGCAAGAGAGAAGAGAGGAAGACAGACGCAAGAGAGAAGAGAGGAAGACAGACGCAAGAGAGAAGAGAGGAAGACAGACGCAAGAAAGAAGAGAGGAAGACAGACGCAAGAAAGAAGAGAGGAAGACAGACGCAAGAAAGAAGAGAGGAAGACAGATGCAAGAGGAAGAGAGGAACACAGACGTAAGAGAGAGGTTGAGAGAGGGGTAGAGGCAGAAAAAAGTACAATATAATGACACAACTAATAGAGAGAATAAGAGTAAATGAAATAAATAAAAAGAAAGAACATAAGAGAGACAAATGGAGAATCTGAGGTATAGAAAAAAGCAATACACAGAGGTACTTACTGTGGTACTATGGTGATCTGAACAAAGCACACAAAGAGGAAGACTATAAATGCACAGGAAACATAAGCTCCAAAGCGATCATCCACTTGCTTGGCATACTGAAAAAAACATAAAATTCACTTACATTCACTTTTTTCCCTCAGAATCATAATAATTATATCATTCAACCTATTTGCTCATCTGTACAGTTCTGTTTACATCCTTGTGGTATTTAAACACAAAGATAAAAATTCCTAGCAGGAAACCAAAATCAGTACATTGTCCCTCAATGGCCAATAGATAGACAGCAATTATGATTTACTATGAGGTGTCTGCAATATATTATGATTTGCTAAATGAGTATCATGTATATTAAAATGTAAAATTAAAGGGATATAAAACCCAAAATGTTTCTTTCACGATTCACTTAAACCATAAACTTTAAAACAACTTCTCAATTTACTTCTATTATTTAATTTGCTTGTTCTCTTTGTTGAAAAACATACTTAGGTAGTCTAAAGAGCAGCAATGCACTACTGGGAGCTAGCTATTGATTGGTGGCTGCACATATATGCCTCTTGTCATTGGCTTACCCTTGTATTCAGCTAGCTCCCAGTAGTGCATTTCTGCTCCTTCAACAAAGAATACCAAAATAATGAAATTAGTATTACATTGAAAAGTTGCTTAAAATTGTATGCTTTATGTGCTTTTAAATAGATTTAAATTTACAATTAAAATATCTCTGCATGAAAAAAAATGTAGTAAGAACTATTGCAATTTATATTGAAATTAGCAGGAAATCAATGGTTTGTCAAGAAAAGGCAGGTTTATTCAGCACTAAAACAATGCACTACTATGCACAGATCTGCCCTGAAATATTAGTGGTGCTCTGACTGAAATGTGAGGTGATGCTGTTTTCTGAAAGGAATGATGCTTTGATTTTAAAGGGACATAAACATACCACAGCACAATGATCTAATTCGTCAGAACATTTTCTATTGCACATTTAGGCCTAGATTTAGAGTTTGGCGTTAGCCGTGAAAACCAGCGTTAGAGGCTCCTAACGCTGGTTTTAGGCTACCGCCGGTATTTGGAGTCACTCAAAATAGGGTCTAACGCTCACTTTTCAGCCGCGACTTTTCCATACCGCAGATCCCCTTACGTCAATTGCGTATCCTATCTTTTCAATGGGATCTTCCTAACTCCGGTATTTAGAGTCGTTTCTGAAGTGAGCGTTAGAGCTCTAACGACAAAACTCCAGCCGCAGGAAAAAAGCAGGAGTTAAGAGCTTTCTGGGCTAACGCCGGTTCATAAAGCTCTTAACTACTGTACCCTAAAGTACACTAACACCCATAAACTACCTATGTACCCCTAAACCGAGGTCCCCCCACATCGCCGCAACTCGATTAAATTTTTTTAACCCCTAATCTGCCGACCGCCACCGACGTTATACTTATGTACCCCTAATCTGCTGCCCCTAACCCCGCCGACCCCTGTATTATATTTATTAACCCCTAACCTGCCCCCCACAACGTCGCCGCCAGCTACCTACAATAATTAACCCCTAATCTGCCGACCGCAAAGCGCCGCCACCTACGTTATCCTTATGTACCCCTAATCTGCTGCCCCTAACACCGCCGACCCCTATATTATATTTATTAACCCCTAATCTGCCCCCCTCAACGTCGCCGACACCTGCCTACACTTATTAACCCCTAATCTGCCGAGCGGACCTGAGCGCTACTATAATAAAGTTATTAACCCCTAATCCGCCTCACTAACCCTATCATAAATAGTATTAACCCCTAATCTGCCCTCCCTAACATCGCCGACACCTAACTTCAAACATTAACCCCTAATCTGACGACCGAATCTTGCCGCTATTCTAATAAATGTATTAACCCCTAAAGCTAAGTCTAACCCTAATACTAACACCCCCCTAAGTTAAATATAATTTACATCTAACGAAATTAATTAACTCTTATTAAATAAATTATTCCTATTTAAAGCTAAATACTTACCTGTAAAATAAATCCTAATATAGCTACAATATAAATTATAATTACATTGTAGCTATTTTAGGATTAATATTTATTTTACAGGCAACTTTGTAATTATTTTAACCAGGTACAATAGCTATTAAATAGTTAAGAACTATTTAATAGTTACCTAGTTAAAATAATAACAAAATTACCTGTAAAATAAGTCCTAACCTAAGTTATAATTAAACCTAACACTACCCTATCAATAAATTAATTAAATAAAATACCTACAATTACCTACAATAAAACCTAACACTACACTATCAATAAATAAATTAAATACAATTTCTACAAATAACTACAATTACATAAACTAACTAAAGTACAAAAAATAAAAAAGAACTAAGTTACAAAAAATAAAAAAATATTTACAAACATAAGAAAAATATTACAACAATTTTAAACTAATTACACCTACTCTAAGCCCCCTAATAAAATAACAAAGACCCCCAAAATAAAAAAATTCCCTACCCTATTCTAAATTAATAAATTTAAAAGCTCTTTTACCTTACCAGCCCTGAACAGGGCCCTTTGCGGGGCATGCCCCAAGAAAATCAGCTCTTTTGCCTGTAAAAAAAAACATACAATACCCCCCCCCCAACATTACAACCCACCACCCACATACCCCTAATCTAACCCAAACCCCCCTTAAATAAACCTAACACTAAGCCCCTGAAGATCTTCCTACCTTGTCTTCACCATACCAGGTTCACCGATCCGTCCTGGCATCCGGTGCTGAAGAGGTCCAGAAGAGGCTCCAAAGTCTTCCTCCTATCCGGCAAGAAGAGGACATCCGGACCGGCAAACATCTTCATCCAAGCTGCATCTTCGATCTTCTTCCATCCGGTGCGGAGCGGGTCCATGTTGAAGCATCCGACGCGGATCCATCCTCTTCTTCCGGCGTCTCCCGACGAATGACGGTTCCTTTAAGGGACGTCATCCAAGATGGCGTCCCTCGAATTCCGATTGGCTGATAGGATTCTATCAGCCAATCGGAATTAAGGTAGGAATATTCTGATTGGCTGATGGAATCAGCCAATCAGAATCAAGTTCAATCCGATTGGCTGATCCAATCAGCCAATCAGATTGAGCTCGCATTCTATTGGCTGTTCCGATCAGCCAATAGAATGCGAGCTCAATCTGATTGGCTGATTGGATCAGCCAATCGGATTGAACTTAATTCTGATTGGCTGATTCCATCAGCCAATCAGAATATTCCTACCTTAATTCCGATTGGCTGATAGAATCCTATCAGCCAATCGGAATTCGAGGGACGCCATCTTGGATGACGTCCCTTAAAGGAACCGTCATTCGTCGGGAGACGCCGGAAGAAGAGGATGGAGCCGCGTCGGATGCTTCAACATGGACCCGCTCCGCACCGGATGGAAGAAGATCGAAGATGCAGCTTGGATGAAGATGTTTGCCGGTCCGGATGTCCTCTTCTTGCCGGATAGGAGGAAGACTTTGGAGCCTCTTCTGGACCTCTTCAGCACTGGATGCCAGGACGTATCGGTGAACCTGGTATGGTGAAGACAAGGGGCTTAGTGTTAGGTTTATTTAAGGGGGGTTTGGGTTAGATTAGGGGTATGTGGGTGGTGGGTTGTAATGTTGGGGGGGGGGTATTGTATGTTTTTTTTTTACAGGCAAAAGAGCTGATTTTCTTGGGGCATGCCCCGCAAAGGGCCCTGTTCAGGGCTGGTAAGGTAAAAGAGCTTTTAAATTTATTAATTTAGAATAGGGTAGGGAATTTTTTTATTTTGGGGGTCTTTGTTATTTTATTAGGGGGCTTAGAGTAGGTGTAATTAGTTTAAAATTGTTGTAATATTTTTCTTATGTTTGTAAATATTTTTTTATTTTTTGTAACTTAGTTCTTTTTTATTTTTTGTACTTTAGTTAGTTTATGTAATTGTAGTTATTTGTAGAAATTGTATTTAATTTATTTATTGATAGTGTAGTGTTAGGTTTTATTGTAGGTAATTGTAGGTATTTTATTTAATTAATTTATTGATAGGGTAGTGTTAGGTTTAATTATAACTTAGGTTAGGACTTATTTTACAGGTAATTTTGTTATTATTTTAACTAGGTAACTATTAAATAGTTCTTAACTATTTAATAGCTATTGTACCTGGTTAAAATAATTACAAAGTTGCCTGTAAAATAAATATTAATCCTAAAATAGCTACAATGTAATTATAATTTATATTGTAGCTATATTAGGATTTTTTTTACAGGTAAGTATTTAGCTTTAAATAGGAATAATTTATTTAATAAGAGTTAATTAATTTCGTTAGATTAAAATTATATTTAACTTAGGGGGGTGTTAGTGTTAGGGTTAGATTTAGCTTTAGGGGTTAATCCATTTATTCTAGTAGCGGTGAGCTCCGGTCGTCAGATTAGGGGTTAATAATTGAAGTTAGGTGTCGGCGATGTTAGGGAGGGCAGATTAGGGGTTAATACTATTTATGATAGGGTTAGTGAGGCGGATTAGGGGTAAATAACTTTATTATAGTAGCGCTCAGGTCCGCTCGGCAGATTAGGGGTTAATAAGTGTAGGCAGGTGTCGGCGACGTTGAGGGGGGCAGATTAGGGGTTAATAAATATAATATAGGGGTCGGCGGTGTTAGGGGCAGCAGATTAGGGGTACATAAGGATAACGTAGGTGGCGGCGCTTTGCGGTCGGCAGATTAGGGGTTAATTATTGTAAGTAGCTGGCGGCGACGTTGTGGGGGGCAGGTTAGGGGTTAATAAATATAATATAGGGGTCGGCAGTGTTAGGGGCAGTAGATTAGGGGTACATAGGTATAATGTAGGTAGCGGCGGTTTACGGAGCGGAAGATTAGGGGTTAATAATATAATGCAGGGGTCAGCGATAGCGGGGGCAGCAGATTAGGGGTTAATAAGTGTAAGGGTAGGGGTGTTTAGACTCGGGGTACATGTTAGAGTGTTAGGTGCAGACGTAGGAAGTGTTTCCCCATAGGAAACAATGGGGCTGCGTTAGGAGCTGAACGCTGCTTTTTTGCAGGTGTTAGTTTTTTTTTCAGCTCAAACAGCCCCATTGTTTCCTATGGGAGAATCGTGCACGAGCACGTTTTTGAGGCTGTCCGCGTCCGTAAGCAACTCTGGTATCGAGAGTTGCATTTGCGGTAAAAATGCTCTACGCTCCTTTTTTGGAGCCTAACGCAGCATTTTTTTGAACTCTCGATACCAGAGTTAATTTTATGGTGCGGCCAGAAAAAAGCCCGCGTAGCGTTAACAGCCCATCTACCGCCAAACTCCAAATCTAGGCCTTAGTGAGCCAATGACAAATGGTATATGTGTGTACCAACCAATCACCAGCTAGCAGTACTGCATTGCTGCTCCCGAGCATATCTAGGAATCCTTTTCAGCAAAGAGGAGAAGTAAATTGAAAAGTCTCCTAAAACTGCATATTCTATCTAAACCATCAGCGTTTCAAGTCTCTTTAAATGTGAGCTGATACCCTAAAATGACTGTGTAGTATTCTGAGCTAATACTTGCTGTACCTCTGATATAACCATCAGTAAGGTGCGAGTTCCAGCACTACTACTACGTGATATGGGAGCTCTGTAAGACACACTCTTTTAGTGAAATGGAACATCTTCATCCTATGTTATTCTACAGAGCTGATTTTTAAAGTTACAACAATATCTTAACATTTCTTTGAATAGGCTCCATATGTTATCGTAACTGTCACCTCAATAAGGAGATATTGTGCAGTAATATGGAATAATACACAGAGTTAGAGGGAAATGTTACATAAAATAATAGAACTGGTAATTTTTTTCAGTGGGTCAGTGCACAGTGATGCAATAGGATGTATAATAACGGCTAATATGGAGCAATATATATACAAACAGGGACAGGGTATATGGTATAGGAAGAATTACTTGCATGTATTAAAAAGTAATAGGATTGGTTTATGGCACATCGAGCTTTGGGTTCTCTACCTTTTTCTCTAGGTCTGGCTCACGGAACGTTAGCAGAAACTTGCGCACGTGCTCTGAGCGCAGCCGGTCAATACTTCTTGCATCTATAGCCCGTCCGAGAAATTCATCCACCTCATCCTCTGGGTTCATATTTTCCTGGATGTTCCTGGATGGATGTTCCAAACAAACCACATTTATTTATGTACAAAGATTGTGATTTCATCTTGATACCTAAATTGCATTATATTTTATATTATAATATTTTAATTTTGACATCATAAATGGCATACAAATGTTGCAAGCAATAGTTTTAAGAATTATAAGCTTTATGTGCAAAGAGCAGTACATTACACTTACAGTTGTTTTTGTTTATTTACTAATTTATATATATATATATATATATATATATATATATACTGTATGTATATATATATATATTATCTAACTATGATGTTTGAGAAGAATAAGCTACTATAGAAATGGTTCAATTTGTGTAAATTGCTACTTCATTGATTAGGTTTCTTTTTTTCTTTTGCTTCAAGGTACTTTATTTACACTCAGTCAAGATTATAGAAGTGGCAACTATTTTAAGGAGAAAATCTCTTCTATAAGAAGAGCCTTTAGCAAGACTTTGTTTTTCTATTTTTAAACTTCAAAGCAGATAAAGTAATGTTCTTTGAGGTATAATTACTTTAAAATTCCATGAAATTTATTGAAGATGAGGAATAGTTAGTCTTCCTCATGTGCTATGAAAAGTCCTAGGGTCTTATGATCAACAATTAGACATCTCAACATAAGGTCTGTCCTGGTAACAAGGCTGATGCACTCGTGAGACTTACAAAACACTTGCCTCTGGCAAACGCTAATTTAAACACAATATGTGTTTTATGATCTATTTGCATAACATACCTAGCATAGCAGTTTAGTAATATGTGTGATTCTTATTTTGCAAGTCTCCCTTTCCCCTGAACATTTTTTGATTTGTTAATATAGACAGTAAAGGCAGGACTGTGTGACCAGATAGTAAACACTCTTTATATTATGCTTTAGAAGCAGAAAAGTGGCTGGTTTTTGGATGTGGTTGAACACAGCGCTGCCAATATGTAACATTGACATATATATTATATTATATATATATATATATATATATATATATATATATATATATATATATATACTGTATAGCCTAGCAAATTCTAACACAGCAATTTATACAGGAATGGAATGCTGTTAGTAAAAAAAAAAAACTGTCAGAAATCATTTTGCAAGGCACATTCTAAAGAATTATAGTGCATTCCTTAGTGTGGTAATATAATAACTAACTAAAATAACGAATTCACTGCGACCCAGCCACAATAAGCACTGGTGGCTATATCTTGTAGGCAACTTGCCCCTAACCAAGACCTCAAACACTGCAATTATCCATAGCCAACAAATCTAACAACCACCCGCCCTCCATGTGATACGCCAATTATGAAAGACAAGATCTTACTTACAGCATCCTGTAACCAACCTAACACCTAAGGCATCCTCTGTTTGCTATACCCCACACACACACACACACACACACACACCAAATTTAAAAAAAGTAAAAAGCAGTTCCAGTGTGTTGGTCAGGGCCTAGTATGATATTCCTTCATGTTTAGAATTGTTTAAAGCAATCCTGATTGTTTAAAAATAATCAAGAATGCAGTGGAAGGGCTCAATGTCAGCGTCAATATCAATATATTTGCGCTTATTTGATTGGTTAATCAGTAATAAATCTTAATATACCAAAGAAAAAGTATTAATCTCACATGTATCTCTCTAATGTCTAAATTATCATATGCATGAACAAATCAGTAGACGGCTCATTTTTTTTACAATAAGCCCTCACAATACAATTCTAATTCTTTAATCTCTTAACCAATCGACATTGGTTTAAAAATTGAAATAGGAGGGTAGGCGCCTTGTGTTGGATCCCAAAAAAATCTTAGACCTCCAGAATGCCAAAAATGAGATAAACACACTTTTGACACATGGGATCGAATAGTTACACGAAGACCACATATCACTCGCATAAGATCACCCCTTTTCCCTATCCCTACAAATGCGGTACTAATAGGAGGCCTAGAAAGGGGACATCAAAGATTGGCAGAATGGGGATAAACGACCCCACTAAAAGACTTTATTACCAACGGAAAACTTAAAGGCAGAGATGAAATTGGAGAAGTAGCAAATGGTAATTATACTAACTGGCTTTAAATGCTTCCAACTTTCACACTTCATCCACACTTCCCCACACAAAGTAGACTACCTAAGAAACCTAACCCCATTTGAACAATTATGCGCCAAACACGATACAATCACACATTCCATTTTGATATCCAGAAAACTGATACAAAGATTAAAACTTAAAGTAAAGTAATGATGCGCTGGTACCTCACGCCCACCAGATTACACTCTAAATATCCAGGAGCAAGTGACAAATGCTGGAGAGGGTGTGAAAATAAAAGCAACTACACACATAAGTGGTGGGCATGTAATAAACTGAAACCTCTATGGAAAGGGTGGAATCACACTTCAAAACTATTCTATCAAACAGCTTTACATTTACCCCCAGGATTGCACTGCTCAATGACGTGACAAAGTTCCCTTGCACACTAAGATTAACATTACTACAAATAGGCCTAAATGGAGCTAACTCACTAATTGTACATAAGTGGAAGATGCCAGACATCCCAACAACACAAATGTGGAAGGTAAAAGTCACAGACTTATTATCCCTAGAAGAATATGGTTACCTTAAAAGACAGAAACTGAACACTATCTTAGACATAAAATTCCTCTGGGAGGAATCCATTCAAGAGACACAAGCTGTAGGGGGAAACAGAAGAGACCTAGTAGAATAACAAGACGGTACAGGCAAATCCGGGGGCTCCCAACCTACTGTCCTATTTCACTTCCTGGCTATCCTTGCTTCCTCTTTGTCACTTTCTAACTCTTTTACTAATGACTAACCTGATACGGATCATAAAATAATACCAAACGCAAATAAAAATCTCCACATGAAAAGCCCACAATACTCAGAAGACCTGGACGAGGCACCAAGGCAGTATTTTCCACTCAATGGATTGGCAAGAGACTCTTCTAAAAGCGGACTAGACACTGGACATGTTTATCTGAATAACAGTGTAAAGTTTACACTGAAGTTATGTGAATACGAACTAGTTTATTATAATTATGTTAATTTAATCATAACCATCAGTTATGTACTGTATAATTTGCACAGACAAAAATCTATCATCTAAATGTCAATGTATGGAATATTAAAGGGACATTAAACCCAACATTTTTCTTTAATTATTCAGATAGAGAATAATTTTAAACAACATTCCAATTTACTTCTATTATATCATTTGCTTTATTCTTTAGATATCCTTTGTTGAATAAATAGCACTGGACATGGGTTAGCCAATCACACGAGGCATCTATGTGCAGCCACCAATCAGCAGCTACTAGGCCTATCTAGATACGCTTTTCAGCAAAGGATATCAAGAGAATGAAGCAAATTAGATAATAGAAATAAATTAGAAAGTTGTTTAAAATTGCATGCTCTTTCTAAGTCATGAAAGAAAAACATTTGGGTTTCGTGTCCCTTTAAAACAAGTCTGTAACTTTATAAGAATTTCAATAAAAAAGATGGTAAAAATGTATTTATTTTTTAAATAGGAAGAATCTCCAGATTAGACTTAGACAAATGTCCAGAAATTAAAACACAAGGTCTTGCAGAAACTAAAGTTAGACCTTTCTTGAATCTAAATTTAGGTAGGAGAATAGCAACATTTTTTTGGGTTTGGGTTTTATTATTCAAAGAGTATCCCTTAAAGGGACAGCCTAGTAAAAATTAAACATGATTCAGATAGGACATGCACTTTTAAACAACTTTCTAACTTACTTCAATTTTCCATTTTACTATGTGCTCTTGTTATCTTTATTTGAAATTATGCTTATTTACTTTTATCATCAAATGTGCTTTGTTCTCTTGGTTCTTTTCATTTGCTAGTTTCTGAACCCTTGAAAGCCGCCACCTATCTCAGTGCATTTTTTCAGTTTTTCACAGCTAGACAGCGCTAGTTCATGTGTGTCATATAGATAACATTGTTCTCACGTCTGTGGCGTTATTTATGAGTCAGCACTACTTGGCTATAATGCAAGAACTGAAAATAAGCGGGCAGTCTGCAGAGGCTTCGATACAAGGTAATCACAGAGGTTAAAAAGTATATTAATATGTGTTGGTGATGCAAAACTGGAGAATGGGAAATAAAGGGATTATCTATCTTTTTTTAACAATAAAAATTCTGGAGCAGACTGTCCTTTTAAAGGGACAGTGAACCCAATTTTTTTCTTTTGTGATTCATATAGAGCAAGCTATTTTAAGCAACTTTCTAATTTACTCCTATTATCAATTTTTCTTCGTTCTCTTGCTTTCTTTATTTGAAAAAGAAGACATCTAAGCTAAGGAGCCAGCCAATTTGTGGTTCAGTACCATGGACAGCACTTGTTTATTGGTGCTGTTCAATCAGCAAGGACAACCCAGGTTGTTCACCAAAAATGGGCCGGCATCTAAACTTAAATTCTTGCTTTTCAAATAAAGATACTATCTATCTGAATCATGAAATAAAATATTTGGGTACAGTGTCCCTTTAAGTGTTAGGAGGGGAGCCCTGGGTATTGATGGATTGCGGAGGGAATGTGCAGAATGTAACAGTTTACTGCAGTGGTATTGGGGGTCAAATTTAGTGATTAGACAATGTAAATGAGTAGGCCAGTCGAAGAAATTTCTATACAAATTTGCTGCTAATTAAATGGACATATAATTGCAAACTATCATGCAAAATAGATGAATTTACAACTATTATTTTTAAATGTTTTGCTGTCTCACATCAGTCCAGGGACACACCCCTTGAAAAGTAGAAAAGTCTCTGTAGTATGTTTAGCTTTACTCCTGTGATGCGACCAAATAGAGATAAATAATTAAGCGGCTGTATAGATGAAGCACTCACTATGTTGCATGTTGCAGGGTCAAGGTTCTGGATCCCGTAAGATCACTCCAGGAAAAATGGTCAAAACAAAAGAATAAAGTATGTTCCATTGTTATACATTTAACGTCTCTTTAAGTCTCCATCTACTTTAACAGAACAGGCCCTCCTAACTTCTAACTCACTACTTAAACTTATATGTTTTCAGTTCACAGTCAGTGAAAATAGAAACATTAAAGGGATAGTCTAGTCAAAAATAAACTTTATGATTCAGATAGAGCATGCAATGTTAAGCAACTTTTTAATTTACTTCAGTTTTCCATTTTACTTTGTTTTCTTGTTATCTTTATTTGAAATTATGCTTAAGCCGGCCCATTTTTGGCTCAGCACCTGGGAAGTGCTTGCTGATTGGTGGCTACATTTAGACACCAATCAGAAAGTGTTACCCAGGTTCTGAACTAAAAATGGGCCGGCTCCTAAGCTTACATTCTTGCTTTTTCAAATATTGATAGCAAGAGAACAAAGAAAAATTGATAATAGGGGTAAATCCAAAAGTTGCTTAAAATTGCCTGCTCTATCTGAATCATGAAAGTTTAATTTTGACTAAACTATTCCTTTAAGAATCTACTCTATATAACCTTTGTGACCAAGGCAGTGGTTCTAATGCAGTGACAATAGTGTTGACATTTTAATTAATACCACAAGTACTTCCAGAAACTGTTAACTATCTTCTTGGTACTCTTGTTTAAAAAACAATTCTTACATATCTTTAATAAAAGTTTTTTGTTTTTTTTATGCCTGAAACTAATTAACTTAAACTTGGTTCACACCAATAAAAAACTCAAATGTTCTTGAATGTAACTGTACAGGAATTATTATTATTATCGGTTAGTTGTAGAGCGCCAACAGATTCCGCCGCACTATAGACAAAGGCGGAGTACAACAAAACAATTATAGGGATCAAATGGGTAGAGGGCCCTGCCAAGAGTTGCACTGTTCTAGTCAGCTCTTAAGAAGGTGATCTACAAACAGCTGGACTCTTAGGCTTACATGCTAAGGGGGTTCAGGGGATAGCAATGGAGGAGAGGAACTGGTATAAAGAAAGGTTACTTACTTGTCTTTAGGATCTTCAAAACCCTAAAAAGAAAAAAAAAGAGATACAAAAGTCTCTGTAATAAAGTTTGCTTAAATCCATAAACATTTCAATACTAGAAATCTAGCTCTCAACAACAAATGCATAAAATAATTACAAATAACTACAAATGCAGCTATCTTACAAAAAATTATGCAGTTTATGAATTAAAAATATGGCTCATAAATAGTTAAAAAGAGTCAATTAAATGTAAAAATCATTAAACAACATTCAAATACAGTAAAATGGTATTGCTTGCATTAAAAACACCCAAGGAAGAGACGTGACTCTGAAATGTGTTGAGGTTACTGTTTGACCAGACAGACAACAATTTGGAAACATAATTCCTTAAAGGGACATGAAACATAAAAAGTTTCTTTCATGATTCAGATAGACCATACAATTTTGAACATTTCAATTTACTTCATCTTTAGATATCCTGTTGAAGAAATAACAATGCACTTGGGCGAGCCAATCACACAAGTCATTTATGTCCAGCCAATAATCAACAGCTACTCAGCCTATCTAGATATGCTTTTGAACAAACACTATTGATAGAATAAAGCAAATTAAATAGCATAAGTAAATTAGAAAGTTGTTTCAAATTGTATGCACTTTCTAAATCGTAAATGAAAACATTTTGGTTTCATGCCTCTTTAAGTTTTTTTAATGCAAGTATAACTTTACTTATATTTTAATTTTGTTTAATGGTTTCTATATTTAATTAAAACACATTTTTACTATTTATACCCTGTCTTTTTAATCCATAATCAGGTATAAGAAGGATAATTATTCATTATACTTAAGTATATAGTGTATTTATATGTCCAGAAAAAAAAGGCAGAAAAGCCAGTCATGGAAGATTTCTATTTCAGCAAGGAATGCTGGGCATAGTCTTGGAAATAAAAACACACACTGGCAGACATTTAACGAAAGCCATTAGTAAAACTAATATTTCACAGAAAAACTACATGGCAACACTGCAACAAGACAACTGGGGAATTCAAACAGATTAATTGTCTTCAAGTTGAAAGTTACTCTCTATTACAATCAGAGGGTTAGCAACTGTTAATAAAGGGATACTAAACCCAATCGGCGAAATTACGAGTCTTGTGTTAGCCTTAAAAAGCAGCGTTGAGAGGTCCCAACGTTGCTATTTAACGCCCACTGGTATTACGAGTCTGGCAGGTACAGGTGTACCGCTCCCTTTCTTTCCGCGACTCGAGCTCACCGCAAATCCCCTTACGTCAATTGTGTATCCTATCTTTTTAATGGGATTTGCCTAACGCCGGTATTACGAGTCTTGGAAGAAGTGAGCGGTAGACCCTCTCCTGTCAAGACTGATACCGCATTTAAAAGTCAGTAGTTAAGAGTTTTATGGGCTAACGCCGTAACATAAAACTCTTAACTAAAGTGCTAAAAAGTACAATAACACCTATAAACTACCTATTAACCCCTAAACCGAGGCCCCCCCCCCACATCGCAAACACAAAGTTTTTAACCCCTAATCTGCCGACCGGACATCACCGCCACTTTAATAAATATATTAACCCCTAAACCGCCGCTCTCCCGCCTCGCAAACACTAGTTAAATTTTATTAACCCCTAATCTGCCGTCCCTAACATCGCCGACACCTACCTACATTTATTAACCCCTAATCTGCCGACCCCAACGTCGCCGCTACTATATTAAATTTATTAACCCCTAAACCTAAGTCTAACCCTAAGTCTAACCCCCCCAACTTAAATATAATTTAAATAAAACGAAATAAAATTACTACAATTAAATAAATTGCATCAGCCAATAGGATTTTTCCTACCTTAATTCCGATTGGCTGATAGAATCCTATCAGCCAATCGGAATTCAAGGGACGCCATCTTGGATGACGTCATTTAAAGGAACCGTCATTCGTCGTGTAGTCGTCGGTCTGAATGGATGCTCCGCGTCGGCTGGCTTCAAGATGGACCCGCTCCGCTCCGGATGGATGAAGATAGAAGATGCCGCCTGGATGAAGACTTCTGGCCGTCTGGAGTACCTCTTCTGCCCGGATCAGATGAAGACTTCTGCCCCTCTGGAGGACCGCTTGTGCCCGGCTGGGTGAAGACGTCTCACGGTAGGGTGATCTTCAAGGGGGTAGTGTTAGGTTTTATTAAGGGGGGATTGGGTGGGTTTTAGAGTAGGGTTGGGTGTGTGGGTGGTGGGTTTTAATGTTGGGGGGGTATTGTATTTTTTTTTTACAGGTAATAGAGCTGATTACTTTGGGGCAATGCCCCGCAAAAGGCCCTTTTAAGGGCTATTTTTCATTTAGTGTAGGGTAGGGATTTTTATTATTTTGGGGGGCTTTTTTATTTTATTAGGGGGATTAGATTAGGTGTAATTAGTTTAAAATTCTTGTAATTATTTTATTTTTTTCTGTAATTTAGTGGGGGGTTTTCGTACTTTAGTTTATTTTATTTAATTGTAGTTAATTGTAGTTAATTTATTTTAATTTAGGTAATTAATTTAATTATAGTGTAGTGTTAGGTATAATTGTAACTTAGGTTAGGGTTTATTTTACAGGTAAATTTGTCTTTATTTTAACTAGGTAGTTATTAAATAGTTAATAACTATTTAATAACTATTGTGCCTGTAAAAGAAATATAAATCCTAAAACAGATACAATGTAACTATTGGTTATATTGTAGCTATCTTAGGGTTTATTTTATAGGTAAGTATTTAGTTTTAAATAGGAATAATTTATTTAATTGTAGTTATTTTATTTCGTTTTATTTAAATTATATTTAAGTTAGGGGGTTTAGACTTAGGGTTAGACTTAGATTTAGGGGTTAATACATTTATTATAGTGTCGGCGACATTGGGGGCGGCAGATTAGGGGTTAATAAATGTAGTTAGTTTGCGGCGACATTGGGTGCGGCAGATTAGGGGTTAATAAATATAATGTAGGTGTCAGCGATGTTGGGGGCAGCAGATTAGGGTTTAATAAGTATAATGTAGGTGGCGGCGGTGTCCGGAGCGGCAGATTAGGGGTTAATAATATAATGCAGGTGTCGGCGATGTCGGGGGCAGCAGATTAGGAGTTAATAAGTGTAAGATTAGGGGTGTTTAGACTCAGGGTTCATGTTAGGGTGTTAGGTGTAGACATAACTTTTATTTCCCCATAGGAATCAATGGAGCTGCGTTAGAAGCTGAACGCTGCTTTTTTGCAGGTGTTTAGCCAGCTTACCGCTACCGTAAGCAGCTATTGAGGTGAGATGTGGAGCTAAATTCTGCTCTACGCTCACCTTTTTGCGGCTAACGCCGGGTTAAAAAAACCTGTAATACCAGCGTTACTTTAGGTGAGCGGTGAGATGAAACTAAGCGTTAGCAACGCACCCCAGATTCCGCAAAACTCGTAATCTCTGTGAATGTTTTTCTTTCATTATTCAAAAGCAGGAATGTAAGCTATGGAGCCGGCCCATTTTTGACTCAGCACCCTGGATAGTGCTGTCTGATTGGTGGCTACATTTAAGCACCAATCTACAAGCGCAACCAAGGTACTGAACTAAAAATGGGCCAGCTCCTAAGCTTACATTCTTACTTTCCAAATAAAGATACCAAGAGAATGAATAAAAATTGATAATAAGAGTAAATTAGAAAGTTGCTTAAAATTGCATGTTCTATCTGACTCATGAAAGAAAAAAACTGGGTTTAGCATCCCTTTAACTGTTCACGTCTCCGTTGTGAAGGAATTCAGCATTGCAGAAGCGTCTTCAAAAGGTTACAGAACAAACTAATTAAAACCAAAGAATCCCTTGATAAAATTGTCCATTAGGAAATAGGAATGCGCATTCGGATCTTTCGTGAGTATCCAAATTCGGAAGTAAGCAGTGGCTCGTGCCCTTTGGTTATTTTCGTAGCCAGATTGATTCCTGTAAAAGATCCCCACACTAATATCTGTGCAAATCCAAATCTTAGTGTGCGGATCTTTTACAAGAATCAATCAGGCTATGAAAATATCCAAAGAGCACGAGCCACTGCTTACTTCTGCATTCAGATCCTCACGAAAGATCCAAATGTGCATCCCTACTGTCCACATCAACATATACAAAAAAAGGAAAACATGAAAACACTTAAAGAGAAATAATTTAAAAATAATAAAAACAAGATAACTTTGTCAGCTTTGAAATAGTGAAATACGACTATCAGCAATAGACTCTGGCCCCTATTTATGAAAGTCTGGCGGACCTGATCCGACAGTGCGGATCAAGTCCGCCAGACCTCGCTAGAGTCCGCCCCCTGCAGACTCGCGGCCAATGGGCTGCCAGCAGGGGGTGTCAATCAACCCGATCATACTCGATCGGGTTGATTTCTGGAGATGTATGTCCGCCTGCAGGCGGACAGGTTATGGAGCAGCGGTCTTTGTGACCGCTGCTTCATAACTGCTGTTTCTGGCGAGCCTGCAGGCTCACCAGAAACACGGGGCATCAAGCTCCATACGGAACTTGATAAATATGCCCCTCTTTATGTACTTTTTTTTTAATTAGAAAATGCCAATACATTTAAATTCAAAGATCAGTATATAGGACTCTAAAGAGCTCAATCTAGTACTCTTCATAAATAAAGATATGTGACAAATAAGTATTATTTCTGGTTTAAATATGGTATCTGGGTAATCTCTATAGATTATTTACAATATATCTTTTTGGGTTATTGTTTTAACTAATATACGCACTGTAATTTACCGAGCACTGTACAGCATAGAAGAGGTTAATTTTCTTGTAACCTTAACTTAGGAATTCTCTTAGAAAACAGACATAAATATTTTAAGGGCACTCTTCGTGAGATGTACATCACTAACCCCCAAGGTATTTCCATAGCATGATACCAGCCTTTAAAAGCAATAACACTTGACATAGCTGACTGACAACAGTATGTCACCAACACAAAGATCTGAGGTAATTAACAGGATACGTAGCCATGTAAAAAATAAACTTGTATAAGTAAAAATGCCTTGGAACAATAAAGAATGGAAAATGCATGGTGTTTGATATCACAATGTTGGGACAGCCTAAAGCTTACCTTGCAGGTAAATAAGGTGTGTTTGTGCAAAAGTTATGCTAATGGGAAAATTCAGGACTTTTGTTAACTGAGAATAAAACTGACATAAAAGCTGGGGTGGATTCTCTTAACCCCTTTAACCAAAGTGGGCTGGCTTAGGAACCTGAGCTGGTTTCATGTATATAGTGGGGAGAATTACACAAAAATTGACATTTGCTGGAGCGCATTGTTTCTGAAATTGTGTGAGTGACCCAGGATCTCAATTCTCCTTGAGTAGGAAAACGTATACATTTGCTGGATTATGAGTAGAGTGTATAGGCTTTCTGTTGTAATCCTTTTTATCTTAAAACTGTATTGCGACGTGTATGTTTGTATATTTTTCCGTATCTCATTAAGGTTAATGCACTCTGACCATTTTTGTCATAAATATTTCTTATTATAGTTTTGTCTTTTGTCTTAACATTTAAATTCAAGTTACTTGAGAGACTGGTAACAATTTGTTGTTTTACAATATGGGGCCGATTTATCAAATGTCTATACGACATGATCAGATCAGCAGATCATGTCTGACAGACATCACTGAATGCGGACAGCATACACTCTCCGCATTCCACAAGCAGTTCTTGTGAACTGCTGGTGCAATACCGCCCCCCTGCAGATTCGCGGCCAATCGGCCACTAGCAGGGGCTGTCAATCAACCCGATCGTATCTGATCAGGTTGATTGCTGTCCGCGGACTCAGAGCATGTGGAAAGGTTATGAAGCAGCGGTCTTCTATTTTCTGCTTCATCAAGCTCCGTTCAGGGCTTGATCATTCGGCCCCTAAGAGTTTATCAGTTATTTATATTTATTTATACATACATATATAGATTGAATTTTGCCAAATTGAGTTTTTGGATTTGAATCTGTGAAGTAGGGGGATAAAGGACTCCCAGTTTAAACTATCGTTGATGGTGGCAACATTTGGAGTTATAAATGCAGATAGTGGGTGGTGATAAAAGGGATTTTTGTACTTTCTGGAGTTAGAATAGTTTAGAAAGTGTTTAGTTAACCCTTTCATCCTCGCATCTCAGTCACAGACTCCCCGTACAGTTTGATCAGAAGAGGAGTTTGTGACACACATCTTGCAGTTTGTACCCCAAATCAAAGTTTCACTCTAAAATCAGTTTGTGCCTTTGTGCATGAAAAATCCTTTGTAAATACCTGAGTGTAAGAAAATAATGTATTAGGTCATTTTTAATTTCCTTTTTAAGATAAGACATTCTGTGTTCTTTAAATATTAAAAAGCAAGAGAGGTATCAGTGTCAAAGTATAATTTCATTTTAAAAGGCACTTTTTTTAAACAATGCATTAATCCGTGTGGAGAAATTTTCTCACTAGAAGCCAACCTCACAGCTTGTGGTCTAGTTGGTTCAGTGCAGATGTCCAACTGGATCCAGAAGTTCTTGTGCTTAAAGGGGCAGTGTACTGTAAAATGTTCTCTTTAATGTGTTCCCAATTATCTATTTTACATGCTGGAGAATATTAAATTGATTACAAATAACCTATTTTGCTTTATTTTATCATTTGAAATAGCTGATTTTGCTTGTTGTATCCCCCCATATATTGGAAATCTAAATACCGAAGTATTCACTATGGAAGCGCTATGTAAACATAACCAGGAGTATAAGTTACACTACTAGCAGGGCGGTCATAGAGATAAGTACTCAAATGTTCATTTTCAATTGTTCTCTCTAAGTATACAAAAAGAGAAAACATAAGGCGACTTTGTGTGTGTGTGTATAGACAGGGATAATGTAAGAATTGACATCCCTGCAAGCTCAACCCGTTTTAATGGGTTGCGGTTTCAAAGAGCAAAACCAGCTAGTTCATATTAAAAAATAAACTAAAAGGAACAATTTTCTATTCATTTTATACTCATTGGAAACCCATTAAGGGGAATCACGTTTTACAGTACACTGTCCCTTTAAATCTCCCTAAGCAGTGAGTTTTGTTCAGCTGAGTTGTGATAATGCCAGTACACATTGGTTTCACAAGGAATTATGGTCTAGCAAGAGATGACTGGGCTTTTGTTCATACTCACAGGCATAGAGGAAGAATGAATTATTGTATAAACTCATTATTGTAGGACCCATGGTGATGCTCATCACATCTAATGTGTATACAGAAGCCACCTACAATATTTTTTTTTACATAGAAAAAAACATAAGCTAAATAAATAATATAAGATCTCTAGGAAATGTCTGTAAGTACTGTTATTATGAGAATATAAACTTAATCCAGTGTGAAATGCACATAACTAAAAATTAAGGATTCCTCAGTATGGAGCTGAATGCATAAACCACAGATCACTACAAGGCAACTCTTCAAACTAATAAGTCCACTCACCATTCTTTTCATTTCCTTGGAGACCTGGTTTGATCCAAGGTGGTTGTAAAACGGTCTTTCAATCCCCCAGTGGGCCGGGTTGTGCCCTAAAGAGTTTGTGCGCTGCCTGTTCATCTTTGCGATCATGGCCTTTTCGTCTTTCTATAGGGAACAGAAACAGATCAATAGTGAGCATCACCACTAAGCAAATGCTCTGGAAGATTAAGTGAGCATTGATTTAGTGACAACATGACACACACAGTAACAGTGAATGTTTGAGCTTTTAAATAGGGCAGGAGAGAGGAAGCACTAGAAATATTACCATAAATATGGATACAAATCTAGTAAAGGCAATAAGAATTGATTTCCTCTATACATATTATGGTGTTATTTCCAAGTGTCACAGGTACAAGTCTACACCCAAATGAAATCTTAAATATTTGTAGACTTAAAGGGACAATCAACTCAAAAAATGTTAATGTTTAAATAGATAGATAATCCCTTTATTATCCATTCCCCAGTTTTGCACAACAAACACAGTTATATTAATATATTTTTAACCTCTGTGATTACATTGTATCTAAGCCTCTTTTGACAGCCTCCTGATCACATGACTTTTTATTTATTATCTATTGACTTGCATTTTAGCTGTGTTGTGCACAACTCACGAGTCGTGAGCACAATGTTATCTATATGGCCCACATGAACTAGCAATCTCCTGTTGCGAAAATCAAATACAAAAGCATGTGATAAGAGGCTGTCTATATTTGCTTGGAAACAGGCAGACATTTAGAAGTTTGAATGCTATAAAGTATATTAATATAACAATGTTGGCTGTCCAAAGCTGGGGAAGGGGTAGTAAAGGTGGAGGCAGACTTCTGTGGCCTTTTCTGCCGCCTCCGCTACGCAATCTTCTGGTCTTCGGCCCTCTTAAGGGGGCCCTGCTCTTCATGCGATCGCCGCCGCACACTAAAATCCCGGAAGGCGGAAACCTAATATATAAGGGTACCGCTTAATTCTTTTTAAATCAGTCAATCCTTATTGGATGATTTGAATCAGCCAATAGCAAGAACTTTTTTAAATTTAAATTCTAATTATTCAGTAGAAAAGGACCCTATTGCTGCCCACTAGCCGAGATGCCAGACAGACAGAAGTGGAGATGTACGCCCTTGTCCGTCTGGGAGTTGTTTAATTGAGGCCTGTATCTGAATCACGAAAGATAAATTTGGGGTTTCATGCCCTTTTAACTGGAAAAAAACTACATTCAATCATATTAAGCATTCTCCCTCTATATTTAATTAACGATATGATATGTCTTCAATATCTTACTTTTGCTTTGGCTGCATATCCTATAATACCCCTTTCGTTGTATAGGTTGTAATTTATTTATTTTTTAAGTGCATAAAGGGACATCAAACTCAAAATTAAACTTTCATGATTCAGATAACGGGCCGATTTACTATGTAGGGTATGCTGCAGTTTCCGTGCGAGCCTTCAGGCTCGCCGGAAACAAGAGTTAAGAAGCAGCGGTCCTAAGACTTGTCCGCCACCTCTGAGGGGGCGGACAGCAAGCATCCCGTTTGGATACGATCGGGATGATTGACACCCCCTGTTAGCGGCCGATTGGTGGCAAATCTGCAGGGGCCGCATTGCACAAGCATTTCACTAGAAATGCTTGTGCAATGATAAATGCCTACAGCGTAAGCAAAGTATGCATTTTTCAAAAAAAGTTCCAATTCACTTCCATTGTCAAATTTTGCACAGTCTTTTTATATGCACACTTTCTGAGGCGCTAGCTCCTAATGAGCATGAGCAAGAGTTCACAATTTATACATATTAGTCTGTAATTGGCTGATGGCTGTCACATGATACAGGAGGCTAACAAATGGAAGGAAATTCTGAAATTTGTCAGTAAAAAAATCTACTGACCATTTAAAATTCAGAGTGGGTCTTATAGCATTTACCTTTTTTATACACTTGTTGATTATCCAATTCTACCGTATTTTTTATATTTTTATCGAGGTCTAAACAGAGATGTACAGCTTTAACAGGAACATTATATAAGATACATTCATCAATGCAAGAATAACAGGTGTCATAAAGAAATATCACTTTTGGGTCTCATAAGAACTACAAATCTACATGTAACAGAAATAGCAACAACATATTAAAATACAGATTACAAGTGGAGCGGTATTTAACGCTCCCACTTTAGCGCTACCTCCGTTAGAAGTTTTTTGCCGGGGTCACTTAGCGCTCGTATTACAAGTTGAAAGCAAACTATTTTTACACAAGTGCAAACCAGATGTGCGCAAAAAGCTAGGATATCACGCATGCGTTAACATATTCTCCCATAGAAGTCAATAGAGCAAAAAAGTGGGGGGGAAAAACACCCTACTCTTGCTCAAACCCAATCGCATATTCTCAAGTGCGCTAACCCAACATGAAAATATGAATATTTCACATTCCAATATTCTTCACACAGCAGAAGGTGTTCTATTTATTCATAAATACACACATATATATAATGGTATTTTAGATATACTGTATATAGGAATATCTATCTAAAAATACTTAGAACATATTCCCCTATGTGAAGAACATTGGGATGTGAAATATATATACACCTGAAACCTCATATCTTTTGAGCCCTTATAACTTTTTGGTGCAATTTGTTTTAATAATTTTTCTTTATCAGATAGTGTTATTATAAGTGTAACTGTACTTTTAAATGTATTTTTTTTTAACATAGAAAATAACAGTTTTCTTCTTGCATAAGTTACATGAGGCAGGTTGCTAACAGAAAGTTTGGTTGTAAATGAAATAATCCGTTATAAGCATGAATTTAAATTGCATAAGATATAGAATAGGTGGTATGGTTCTTGCAGGAAGAAACATGGGTTTTAGTTGTTAGGGTGTGCATATGGGTAGCTAACTAATTTGGTGTAGGTAGGTCATTCGTCAATTCTCTTGGTTTTGGGTTGTGGGTGGGTTTCTGGTTAAGATATTCTTCCCAGAGAAAGCAGATTGAGTGATAGTATTCTATTTGTTTATTGCGCGTGTAATGGTATTTTTCCAGTTGGAGGGATTGGAAGGTCATTTCTTTCCAGATATTTTTTTGGTATCAGCCTTTTTGCTGAGTTTACCATGATAGTTGCAGTGCTAATTGTAATTTGCATTTTACTTGGGTAAATTTGTTGAAAAGGAAGAACCAGATGTTTAGTTCAAGGGTTACGGATACAATTTTCTCAAATTCTGTTTTGACTGCCTCCCAATATACCTGAGCGGTGGGGCATGTCCACCAAATGTGTGTGGGGGCGCCTTCTGCCTTGCAGCCTCTCCAGCACTCTGGTGAAAGTGCGGGGAGGATGGTGTGCAGTCGGTATGGGGTATAATACCACCAATATAGAAATGTGACATTCATTTCCATGACATACTGTATATGGAAGATGAAGATTTTGCCATGAAGGTAAAGATTTTTAGCCACTCTTTGTGGGTTTGTGTAGTGCCAATTTTTTTTCTCCCATTTCTGTGTGTAGGAAGGGAGGGATGTATTGTATGTTTGCATAAGTAGTTGATGTGTGAATTAGAGGAGGCCTTTATTCAGAGTATCGTGGAGGCAAATGCTTTCAAAACTGGTTAGGTTGCGGGAGAGTTGAGCTTTTTTGGGGTGTTTTGAAAGGAAAACCAAGTTGTTGATATCTAAACCAATTAACGTGTGTGTTCTCTCTGATAAGTGTGATCTCAGATATAGGTTTGGGTTTCCCATTCTGTATAATTGTGAGGCAGGGGAAGATTTGGACACGTAGGGTATTGGGGTTGCTTGAGTGGGTAGTTAAAAGAGGAAGTCTGGGTTCATATTGAGGGGGGGTAGCAGGGAGGGTATTGTGGAGATATGGTTATGTTGTTTGATATGTGTATCCCATAGTTTGAAAGTTTATGCAGTAATTGTTGGGAGGTGTGTTGGTAGGTTCCGCTTATTCGGAGGTAACTAGCATTTGCTGCCGAGATGGTGAGTGTTGGATAATAGATGTTGTAAGAAGGTCCATTCTTTATGGGTCGAGTGTTTGCTCCAGTGTATAATTCTAGTGAAAAAAGTGGCTAGTCTGTAATGTGTTAGATTTGGGATCCCAAGTCCACCTAATTCTTTAGGGCGGTAAAGTGTAGCAGCAGCTATTCATGGCCTTTTGTGTTGCCATATATATGAGATGATAGACTTTTGAAGATTGTGGATTAGTGATTTTGGAATGGGGATCGGTAGGGTTTGGAAGAAGGATAATTTTGACCGAGTTAATCCTTCCAAGCCACGAAAGTGGTTTGCTGCTCCAGGATCGCAGGAGAGCGTGTGTCAAAGTAGATATGGCTTTGAAGTTTAAATCGAGTATTTTATGTATATGTGGGGATATGTTGACTTGATAGAGTGGAGTTGAGTACGAAAGTGGGCTAGTAATTGTATCGATTTGAGTTCATAAGTTTTTAGTCCTATGGGTAGTAGTTAAAATTTAGTGATATTAATCTTAAAGTTAGAGAAGGTGCCGTAAGTATGAAGTATTTGCATGAGGGGAGGGATTGATAAGTGAGGTTGCGTAAGTGTAAGGAAGAGGTCGTCAGCGTATAGGGTAGATTTGTATTCCTGATGGGCAATTCTAAATCTGTGGATGGCTGTGTTACGCCTGATGTATGAGGCCAATACCTTCATGGCAAGGACAAATAGTATAGGGGAGAGGGGGCAGCCCTGTCTCGTGCCGTTGGGGATGTTGAATGGGTGGGATAGGGTATCATTTTTGCGTGAGGGTTATTATAAAGAGAAAAGACTTTTCCTATAAAAGTTTGGTCGAAGCCAAATTGTTTAAGTGTTATCTGTAGGAATCGCCAGTCTAGCCTATCAAAGGCTTTCTCCGCATCCATTGAATTGAATGCAGAGGGGGTTTTACTGGTACTTTTACATGTATTTTTGATGTGTTTTGTGGCACTTTTTGGTTTCACAAAACAGTTGACCAGAGCTCTGACGATGAGTTATCCCGATGCGCGTTAACTTCAACTGCGCTCAAGGGATCGCGTTTACTTGTAATACGAGCATTAAACTCGACGCGAGCTAACACCCACAATAAATCCCTTTTCACTGTTAGTGCCACTCGTAAACTGGCCCTAAATGTTAAAAAAACAGAGCATTATATAGGAATATAAATGTGCTTATATGTTATATCAACAGTAATGATACTGACCCGATATCTAACATCTAAGGCTCAATTTATCAAGCGTCGGCGGATAGGGGCATACATATGCGCCCCTGTCCACCGCAGCTTGCCTCTGACGGACAGAATTCCATTGTGGAATACAGCTTTGCAGAAGAGCGCTATTTTGCACTCTTGTGCAATGCCTCCCCTTGCCCGTGCACAGCCAATCACGCGCAGTCAGGAGCTGTCAATCTCCCTGGTCGGACGAAATCAGGGTGATTGAAATTCTCCACCTAAGAGGTGGAGAAGAGGATAGAAAGCAGCGGTCTGATAACTGCTGCTTCATAAATACAGACTGCAGGTTCTCTTGTGAGAACTTGCAGTCGAAGAGCAGGAAAAGGCTTGATAAATCGAGCCCCTAGAGGTGCATTACTGTAAATGGGAAAAATAATTCAGATTCCAATATAGACTACCAATGTAGGATTTTGAATCAAGTCGAGGAAATGTTATTAGTTTGATTACTCTTATGAGGCCTGGAACTAAACCTTTGGAGCATATACATGGCAAGATAGAAGACTTGTTAGTTGTGGTGGCGAGAGTGAGGGCTATTTTGCTCTACCCGGCGGAGTTTGTGTATCCACATCAGTACTCTCAGCTGAACACAGCCTGTGCCAATACTGGAGGACTGGGTCTTTCGATTGGGTGATCCCCTGTGACGACATGAGTGACGTATCTGACGTTCCAGTGTGTCTGTCGGGCGACTCACTATAGTCCCGATCTGCTGATTCTGGCACCTTCCTGTGCCCCGGCTTTTGTGAGTAGTTCCACTTCTCAAGGGGGGCGGGATTCCCACCCTAGCTGCAGTCTTGTTCTAGACGATATTGTCCTATGGTGGCGCCTCTCTTTTATACAGGAACATCTATCACGTAACTATCCATTGGGAGTGCCGCCGGAGTTCTTAAGTTCTGCCTGAGATCTCATCTCTGTTTTGTCCAAGCGCACCTGTCACGAATACCTCAGGATTTAGCTGCTAAGGGGCTCATTCTGTTTAGCCTGTGAGCTAACAAACATTTGTTTTTTCAAAAAGAACTGTGTCCTGTGTTTATGTTTGTTTTTTGTGATAAAACCAGACCCGATCATAAATTGTTTTAGAGTTCCACTTGAATAAATGTGATCATATAGGCATTGGTGCATTCAGGCCGTAAATGTGTTGATTTTTAGAAACACAGAAAAGTGCCTCCTCACAGAAACTGATAAGGTCAATAAAGGGACATGGGTATATGGTAGATATGTGGTTAAAACATGTTATGACATTAAATGAAGGTAAATATGACAACCATGTCATATTTGGTATCAAACTGTTTCTCACAATGCAAGTAAGAGATTGCCTGTCTGTCTATATGAATGGATGTATCTAGCCAAAAATTATATAGTGTTCTCTAAAGTCAGCCACAGGTACTTAAAGTTTATTGACTGTTGTAAAATATAGGGGGTTTCCCGGCCAGCCGCTGAAAAGGCAACCTGATCTATTGAAAAAAGGTATAAGGGTCTTGTGTTTTAAAGGGACATTCCGGTCAAAATTTAAATGCACATAGATTAATTACATATTTGAATAGAAACATATTTGCAATATACATGTATTGGCAAAAATGCTTCTAGTAATAGTTATCACTGTTTTAGTGTTAGCATTTTTCTCTGCACGTGCATGTGAAGCATAGCTAGATATTCTCACTGCACCTACATTTTAAACATTGCAGCTGCTCAGATCATTAGTGAGGCTTGTATCATGTCAGCAAATAACAAATTGAGACATTGGGGGGTAGTTATCAACGTGTCTATTTTACCTGTCTTCGCCGGCCCAATACGCCCGCCTAAGCTCGCCTCACATCGCCGCCGCGGACCTGCAAAAATTCGCCTAAGTTATCAAAAAAGCTGTCAAAAAGCCGCGCACCAAGTACGGGGCGATGAGCAGCGGACTGTGAGAGTTATCACTCATCCGATCTCGCTGCTCTTCGGCTTTTTTACAGCTTTCTTGCTAGCCTGTCACTAAGCACCCACACTAACTACACTGTTCTACCCCCTTTCCCGGCGCCCCCGGAGCCCCCCGCAACTAAATAAAGTTACTAACCCCTAAACCGCCACTCCTAGACCCCGCCGCAACTCTTATAAATGTATTAACCCCTAAACCGCCGCTCCTAGACCCCGCCGCAACTCTTATAAATGTATTAACCCCCTAAACCGCCGCTCCCGGACACCGCTGCCACCTATATGATACCTAGTAACCCCTATCCTGCCCCCCCTATACCGTTGCCCTCTATAATAAAGTTATTAACCCCTATCCTGCTGATCCCGCACCTCGCCGCAACTAAATAAATAGTTTAACCCCTAAACCGCCACTCCCTGACCCCGCCGCAACCTATATTAAATTTATTAACCCCTATCCTGCCCCCCCTACACCGTCGCCATCTATAATAAATTTATTAACCCCTATCCTGCCCCCCACTACACCGCCGCCACTGTAATAAAATTATTAACCCCTAAACCTAAGTCTAACACTAACCCTAACACCCCCTAACTTAAATATTAATTAAATAAATCTAAATAATATTTCTATTATGAACTAAATTAATCCTATTTAAAACTAAATACTTACCTTTAAAATAAACCCTAATATAGCTACAATATAAATAATAATTATATTGTAGCTATCTTAGGATTTATTTTTATTTTACAGGCAAATTTCAATTTATTTTAACTAGGTACAATAGCTATTAAATAGTTATTAACTATTTAATAGCTTACCTAGCTAAAATAAAGAGAAATTAACCTGTAAAATAAAAACTAACCTAAGTTACAATTACACCTAACACTACACTATACTTAAATAAATTATTCCTATTTAAAACTAAATACTTACCTGTAAAATAAACCCTAAGATAGCTACAATATAATTAATAATTACATTGTAGCTATCTTAGGATTTATATTTATTTTACAGGTAACTTTGTATTTATTTTAGCTAGTTAGAATAGTTATTAAATAGTTATTAACTATTTAATAACTACCTAGCTAAAAGAAATACAAAATTACCTGTAAAATAAATCCTAACCTAAGTTGCAATTAAACCTAACACTACACTATCATTAAATTAATTAGATAAATTAACTAAAAATAACTACAATTAAATACAATTACATAAACTAACTAAAGTACAAAAAAAAAAAAGCTAAGTTACAAAAAATAAAAAAAATAGGTTACAAACATTTAAAAAATATTACAACAATTTTAAGCTACTTATACCTAATCTAAGCCCCCTAATAAAATAACAAACCCCCCCAAAATAAAAAAAATGCCCTACCCTATTCTAAATTAAAAAGTTCAAAGCTCTTTTACCTTACCAGCCCTTAAAAGGGCCATTTGTGGGGCATGCCCCAAAGAATTCTGCTCTTTTGCCTGTAAAAGAAAAATACAACCCCCCCCCCAACATTAAAACCCACCACCCACATACCCCTAATCTAACCCAAACCCCCCTTAAAATAACCTAACACTAATCCCCTGAAGATCATCCTACCTTGAGTCGTCTTCACTCAGCCGAGCAGCGATGGAATCGAAGAGGAGACCCGGAGCGGCAGAAGTTATCCTCCAAGCGGCGCTGAAGAAATCTTCCATCCGATGAAGTGATCCTCCAAGCGGCGCTGAAGAAGTCTTCCATCTGGGCGATGTCATCTTCCAAGAGGCGCTGAAGAAGTCTTCTATCCGGGCGATGTCATCTTCCAAGCGGGGTCTTCAATCTTCATCCCGCCGACGCGGAACATCCTTCTTTCCAGACGGACTACCGACGAATGAAGGCTCCTTTAAGGGACGTCATCCAAGATGGCATCCCTTCAATTCCGATTGGCTGATAGGATTCTATCAGCCAATCGGAATTAAGGTAGGAAAAATCTGTTGGCTGATTGAATCAGCCAATCAGATTCAAGTTCAATCCGATTGGCGGATCCAATCAGCCAGTCAGATTGAGCTCGCATTCTATTGGCTGATCCGATCAGGATTTCCGATTTAGGGGTTAATAAATTTATTACAGTGGCGGCGGTGTAGTGGGGGGCAGGATAGGGATTAATAAATGTATTATAGGTGGCGACGGTGTAGGGGGGGCAGATTAGGGGTTAATAAATTTAATATAGGTTGCGGCAGGGTCCGGGAGCGGCGGTTTAGGGGTTAATACATATATTATAGTTGCGGTGGGCTCCGGGAGTGGCGGTTTAGGGGTTAATACATATATTATAGTTGCGGTGGGCTCCGGGAGCGGCGGTTTAGGGGTTAATACATATATTATAGTTGCGGTGGGCTCCGGGAGCGGCGGTTTATGGGGTTAATATGTATAGAGTAGCTTGCGGTGGGCTCCGGGAACGGCGGTTTAGGGGGTAATAACTTTATTTAGTTGCGGCGGTGTAGGGGGGACAGATTAGTGGTGTTTAGACTCGGGGTACATGTTAGGGTGTTAGGTGCAGACATCTCCCATAGGAATCAATGGGATGTCTGGCAGCAGCGAACTTGTACTTTCGCTATGGTCAGACTCCCATTGATTCCTATGGGATCCGCCGCCTCCAGGGTGGCGGTTTGAAAACCAGGTACGCTGGGCCGGAAAAGTGCCGAGCGTACCTGCTAGTTTTTTGATAACTAGCAAAAGTAGTCAGATTGTGCCTTACTTGTGTGCGGAACATCTGGAGTGACGTAAGAATCGATCTGTGTCGGACTGAGTCCGGCGGATCAAAGTTTACGTCACAAAATTCTACTTTTGCCGGTTTCTAGCCTTTGATAACTAAGGCAAATCAGCCTCGCCACAAATATGCTGCGGAATTCCAGCGTATTTGAGGTTGACGGCTTGATAACTAGGCCCCATTATCAGATGGTACATGCATGTTAGGCTGTCTGAGAAAGTCCTGTGTTTAAAATGCTGGTGCACGGTGCATACTTAAATACTCTTTTGAAACAACTATAACTTTTATTAGAAGCATTTTTGCTAATGCATGCATATTACAAAAATGCTTCTGTTCAATACCGAAATGCACCCTTGTAGTTTCCAATTTTGGTTGGAAGTACCCTTTAACAATTAAATTGTCATTCTTACAAGGGAGGCTGTGATAACACAGAGTAAGGACTCATCGCTTCTGCCATCTCTCTGGTAACAGATCTTGAGACTAGTAAAGTATTAAATCTGTTTTTCTCCTTTTTTATTTTAAAGCTTTGGCCTTTGTCTAATAATTGAACCACGTTACTGAAAGGACTTGAGTATTAGAACTGTATATTTTAGGTTATTTTCTGCTAAATTGTATTCTAAGAGTTAATGTGTAAGGCTGTGATTTTCCTTAGGATTTTCCCTTTAATAAATCATAAGTGGTGACAGCATAGTTAGTTTAGTGTGGGTGGCATTAAAGGGGTGTTTTGGGCATTTCTTTTAAGTCTAGTACAGACTAGAGAGTGTTGTTAACCCTTGCACCCACTGAACTAAATCACAAGCTTGCCTGGTGTGGCTAAATTGTGACATATTAGTGATAGTAGAAGGGGTCTGATAACCCTTTCTGTGCCAAACAAGTGACTGGCGCAGGGTTGGTTAACCTTGGTTCGTCACAGCACCTCGATAGAGACACACGCTCTACTGACTTAGATAGAAGAACTCATTATAGGATATTGTTGCTGGAAGCCTCTATGAAAGATTTAAAACCAAAAGTCATGAGAGGACTAATTAGGTAGAGGGAATATTTGGAGTCTAAGGATCCAGTAAGAATACTCACCAGGTCACTCCATTTTAAAAATTATTTTTCATAAAAGATTGAAAATAGTACAGACATATTAAAAACAAGAATAGACAAATTATACAAGCATACATACACTTCCTGTAAGACAAAATAATTTCCATATCGCATTAAAATAGTGGCCCAGATTACAAGTTGAGCAGTAAACCCTTTGCGTACACACACCGCAAAATGGGGCCGTACCGCTATTTCCATAGTGCCGCCATTACAAGTCACCGTAAAACGTTCTTTTTGTGTGCGGTATGGTGCGGTAAGCCGCATACCGCACAAAAACCAAGTTCCGACTTAGCGTGCTCGTGCACGTATTCCCCCATAGAGATCAATGGAGAAAAAATGTAGGAAAAAAATGAACAGATGGCGAAATCGCTACCACATTTTTGCATTCCCCATTGAAGTCTATGAAGAAAAGAAAGAAAATAAAGATATCCCTAAACTGCCGCCCCCCACATTGCCAACACTAAATAAAGCTATTAACCCCTAAACCACCATCCCCCCACATCACCAACACTAAATAAAGCTATTAACCCCTAAACCGCCATCCCCCACATCGCCAACACTAAAAAAAGCTATTAACCCCTAAACCACCGTCCCCCGACATTGCGACTACTACAACAAACCCATTAACCCTAATCTGCCGTCACCCCACATCACGACTACCTAAATGAAACTATTAAACCCTAAACCTAACACCCCCTAAATTTAAATTAAAGTTACAATATACTCTAAACTGGAAATTACACAAAGACTTCCATTGTTTCTAAAGAAATGGGAAACGTATATCAAAACGCTTGATCCTCTGCTTCAAAGGCAAGTTTTGTCCTCTTTCTTACAAACAGAAATAATGCTATCCGCTTCTCTAAGGGGTGAATGGGTTATACAACGCATAATTCCATACTATAGGGAAGACACACGCACTGTTGTGCCTCATGTGCTTTGCTTAAATACATGAAACAAAGGGGGGGGGTGCGAGAAGGGTAATTTTGTTTTGTTTATATGTATGTTTTTCCTCCCCCCTTTTTTTTTTTCTTCTTCCCCATCCTTCCATGAAAGACAGAAGATCTTTTCTGGATCAAAACAGCAAACAATGTAGACCACTATACATTGGTAATTTTAGTTGTCCTATTCTATAGGCGTTTCTTTTCACTTACCAAAGGGTACTAAAATACAACCAGACTAAGATAATAATAGTAAACATCTTTTGTATCTTTTATATTTGTGAAATAATCCATGGATATGTCCCCATAATATAATATAAACAGAATCTTAGTGATCTATCATGGTTGCTTTGATTGTAATACACAATTTCAGTTCTGATCACACTGGATCACATAATAACATCTCTATGTATATCGAGTAAAGTCTGACAGGTAGGCATGTGCATACACGTAATAGGGTACACATGCCCACTCTGGCACAGGAATCACACACCCCCTGCTCTTAGCCTATCGCAGAATGAATGGTGCGATTGGCCGACAGATGATTGATGGAAATAAACGGATTGATCTGATTGGCCGGTGAGCCGTTTTAAGGAAGCCCAGGTGAAGTTGCGGGTCGCCTTTGACAAAGCAAATGCGAAATGCGCGTCAGGCGTTCGCACTGCTTTTCTCCTTGCTGATAAATTTGTTTAAAAGTTGTTGACTTCCTAATAGATAATAGTAGTTAAAGGGACAGTCAAGTATAAATTAAACTTTCATTATTCAGATAGGACTTTTAATTTTAATCAACTTTCCAATTTACTTTTATCATCAAATTTGCTTTTTTCTCTTGGTATTCTTAGTTTAAACTAAACATAGGTAGTCTCATATGCTAATTTCTAAGCCTTTGAGGGCTGCCTCTTATCACATGCTTTTTAAATCTCTTTTCAACACAAAGAGACAGAAAGTACACGTGGGGTATATAGATAACACTGTGTTCAGGCACAGAAAGTTATTTAAGATCTAGCACAATACAATGCTAAATTTAAGACAATAGATAGTAAACAGTCACAGTCATGTGATCAGGGGGCTGGAAGAAGGTTCCTAGATATAAGGTAATCACAAAGGTAAAAAGTACATTAATATAACTGTGTTGGTTATGCAAAACTGGGGAATGAGTAATAAAGGGATTATCTATCTTTTAAAACAATAACAATTCTATGGTTGACTGTCCCTTTAACGTTGGCCTTCACTGGCATATAGCGCTAATAACTTTAACTCGAAAGTACTTTATCTTTGGATCACAGATACTAGTTGCGAGCATTAAGCTCTATCCCCTACATTTTTTTTTTAATTTTATGGTTAAAATGAAATAGTGTTTGGGTGGTTATTTAGCTAATGTTGGCCTCATTGGCAAATATTTACTAAACATAATAATATCGCTAATTAGTGTACACTAGTTACGGGCAACTATAGCACGTATAAGGGACCTGTTGGCATTTAATATCTGGTTGTGAGGACATAGTGGAGCAGTAACGTTCCACCTCCTCCTCTATCTTTCTATACTTGCCACAGTAATTGAATACCATTTCTAATAGGCACTAGCATTGGGTAATATCGTTACATCCTGTTATTAGACATTTATATTGTTATGTATACTCCCTGACGAGGGAGATATGTGGCATAATTAATAAATGGTAATTATGAGCAGATTTACTCTGCCTCTACTTGTTTCAAAGTACTGCCGCTGAGAAACAATATAATTTACAAATAACCAATTTTTATATACCATACATAACCTACCCAATTGTGTCCAGATTACATACTAAATATTTTACCATCTACGATCTAAAAATATCTGATAAATATTGACCTCCAGGCTTTTTGCCTGACTTAGGAGAAATAGCAGTGCTCTTTTGGCAGTTTAGGGATTATTACTGTATTTTATTAGTAGCGATGCGGGGGACAACGGTTTAGGAGTTAATACTTTATTTTAATTGTTGCGATGGGGGGGGTGGCAGTTTAGGGGTTAATAGTGTATTTTATGGGTGTCAGTGTACTTTATAACATATTTTTTATGTGTTTTGTGAAACTTTATTGTTTTTGAGTGCGGAATGGATCGTTGCGGTATAGGCCATAACGATCACGGTCAAGCCATACCGCGGGACTTGTAATATCAAGTAGCTGACCATTCCACACGCAAAGGCCATTTTTCAAGCGGTAAAGCCATACCGCACACCTTGTAATCCGGGCCAGTGAATGTTACACAGTGTTTATTGTGGCATCTGGTAAGCTAGCTGAAGAGAGTCAGTAACCACTAATTTAATTTAAAACCAATTATACCAAAGGATAATACTAGCTTGACACAATTTACCTCTGAAATAATAAAAACAGGAAGAGAAAATACAAGTTAGCAGTAAGAAATAAATTCCCCGCCTAACATAAGTTAGGCCTCTATCTGGCATAAGCGGCCACTCTTGGACAGTGCAGGAGTGAAATATCAAAAACAATATAAATATAGTTCCAATTTGAGACAAATTATGTAACAATCATGGTCAGCCAAATAGAAATCAAATGAATGACTTCTATATTAAGGGACCTTTGCCCCAAATCTCATAAATTCTGAAGTGTTCTATCTAAAGATCTAGAAAATAATCAAGCATATGTAGTTTTACCTCATCAAAACTGAATGGAAGTCTCATTGGCCATTGATTTGCCATATACTAAAATACTATAAGGATATAGGGGGAGGGTAAAAGTATACAATTACTAAATCACTTACAGAGATAAAATGTTGCCTTTAATTTGGCTATATATAAGGTGGATAGTGTACTAGAGGAGTGAAACGAAGTATATTGTTAGTCATTAGCTACTTGTTACTCATATTGCATATATTAGACTAACTATGTGGCCTACAATAATTGTTATAGCTCCCACATTACATATATAATATCATCCCAACTCTACTTGTTACTCATATTGCATATATTAGACTAACTATGTGGCCTACAATAAGTGTTATAGCTCCCACATTACATATATAATATCATCCCAACTCTACTGGTTGGGCACTATTACTGAGAACTGAGTAGGAGGATATATCAACAATCATGGAAAATCCTATTACTTGTCCATAGTTATTAGTAGGTATGCTCTGAACTCATTGAATATTAAATCTGTATCTCACAACTATTTTCTTAAGGAGGGTTTAAAATATATATGAAGGAAGGTACAATGTTTTAAGCTGGCATATACGGTTAGAGATGGCCAAAAGTATAGTTGGAGGAAATTAGAAATCAGTTTCTACTGGTGATTCGAAAACCTCTTGAATAGGGTCCCACGATAAAAAGTCACAAACATAAGGAATGTATTACAGATTAGATTCTAAAAGTCATCAGTAACAAACTTTTCCCTCTAGACATGAAGTAGAATATTATAAGAAGAGACAGTATATTATTCCACAACAATACAACTATTGCTCCAAATTAAGAATAGTTTTGAATCAGCGATATCCCAGTAAAGCCGCAGCCTAATTTCTCGACAGTCTGGAACCAGAGCGCAGGTGTCAAAAACATGACATAAATGTTATCTTTCTATTCAGCAAGCTACCATCATATTCAATCAGCAGATTATCAACATAACATAAATGTTATCTTTCTATTCAGCAAGCTGACATCATATTCAATCAGCGGATTATCAATGTTTCACCAGAAACCTCAAATTGAGCAGCATATCATGGCCCCCATCCAGACAATATCCCCCAATTCTACTAGAGTTTGCTGTTTTCATATCTAGTAAAGAGTGACGGGGCTCAAAATCAGGGACTGTCCCTCTCAAATAAGAACATTTGGGAGGTCTGTATTTCAAATGTCTTGTTTTGATGTTTTTTCAATTCCAATCAGCAGATCTTCTTATTGATTGAAATAACTTTAGAATAACAAAAATAAAATCCAAGTTATTATACACGTTTTATGTGTTCAAATCCATACACTTTGGAATGGGCCATATTGCCTTACAGTATTCTCAGTTATTTACTGTTTTGTTTCAGAATTGAAACGTGAGTAATAGTCATACTCATACGTCATACAACTGAAATAAATGTACTAAAGAATGTGGCAGCTGATTACTGCTGCATTGTTTTCTTCCCAGTTATGTATGTTTTACGCTTCTAAAAATACAGAGCTGCAAGCGGCCCATTAATTGTGAAAAAGATGGCTGCTATTGTATTTTTTATTGCAGTCATTATTTCCAAGGATTCAGACTAAAACTTGCTTAAAATAAATTCTTGAGCTAAACTAAATGAATGGAAGCCAGACAAGAAAACAAAATAGCTGGCCCTAAAACAGTTATGAATTCCCAGCCAAACATTTCAATCTGAACAATGTTGAAAGAACCAATGGCATTTTCTGCATTTCAGTTTGGTGTTCTTCAGTTTGCAACATCAGCAGGCACTACAACTATGAAAAGTGAATTAGTGTTATAACCAAATTAAATCTGTTATCTATGTAACATATTATTAACTTTTTTATCTAATAATTATAGTTGTGTTAAGATTTCTAAGGAAAGTGAACCTCATAACAGTCAACTGAAAATGAGCAATGCTTATTATCTAAGAGGGACATTAAACACTTAGGACTAGATTAGAAGTGGTATGCATTGCAATATTGCACCCACGTTAACTTGCACGTGTAGTACAAATTAAACGCGACTGCACGAGCAGTCATTGCATAAAGAGTAAGGAGGGATGGGACGTTACACTACAGAAAAATGTCAAATCAAAGGGGGAGGGGACTACAAAATGATCTCAAGGAGAAGGGATGGTAGGTATGGGGGGAGGGGGAGGGGAGACCAATACGCTAACGAAAAAAAAATTAGTAAATAAAAAATTTAAATATTCTAATTTGGGTACTGGCAGACACCCATCAGGGAGGTTGGAGGTGTCAGTTGAGATGGCAATACCTACATTACAATACTATTACCCTTACCAGCTAGCTAATTAATCACTTTACTGCCGGAAATTTCAGAAATTTCAGAAATGTGCAATTAGCAGCCTTCTAATTACCAAAAAGCAATCGCAAAGCCATAATTTCTGCTATTTCTGAACAGAAAGGATCCCAGAGAAGTTTATACAACCATTTGTTTCAGTGACACCCAAATTTTGTGAAAAAGTAAAGTATTTTTTTTTAATATGATTGAATTTGGCGTCAAAATAGTGGCATGAAATATGCCAAAATGGGCTTAGATCAATACCTTGGGTTCTCTACTTAAAAAATATAAATATAGTTTTGATAGGTAAATAAAAACAATTCCCTATTTCTGCTAAAAATCCTCCTGTCTTTTGGGCAAGTTTTTCTCTAAAAATCCTGGTACTGAATGGGGTTAATATTGATCTTTCTATCCCTTGAACTGGGTTATAACCACTCATTTCCCAAATCAATGTTTTCTTAGCAACTTACACTTGAGGTTTCCTTGTATTCTAATAGGAATATGTGCTGACTCTATGTGCTGAAGGTAATTATGCTGCAGCTGTAATGCAGTTTTATAACTGCCACTCTGCGTCTGTGTTTCTGTTAGTTTAAAGGACCACAGAACATTCACAAAGTTAAAAATGGAACTGTTTCTTTACGGCTACTACTCCGTCCCTTTTTTAAACTGTGCTCCTTTGGTAAAAACAAATATGCTAAATCAAAATAAACACAAAAAGAAAGAGATTGTGTAACAGCAAACAATTCTCACTGTAGCATCATGCCCTCAGGGAGATATGTAAGATGACATGTTGGTAACTTAACCCCTTAACTGCTGAGCCATTTCTACCCCTATGCTGAACTGTTTTGGAGCTTTTACATGTTGGTCACATTTAACTGCCCATTTTAAGTGAGAAACCCACACATTTTATATACTATTTTTTTCCAGCATGCCCAACAGATTCAAACTATAATGTTATTTTATAAATATATCGTAATGTGACAACTGTGCAACAAAATGTGTGGGGAAAAAAAGAATATTTGATTTAAAAATGTAATAAAAAAGATTGCAGACACTAGTGTGTGTGTGTTTTTTTCTAAACTCTATAGTCAAGAGGAAGAAGGGGTTATCCTCATATAAATAAGGACCTATCGGTACAGTTATGTAACTTTGATCTGCACGCAGGGGCTCCCATGAGCCTCTTTGCTAATAAATGGACATACAGTATATACATGCTAGGTCACTATTACCACATTGATCATCTGACTTATTAAAACTTGTATAGAGGCTTTCATTTAAAGAGGGGATTCTGAGCTTTAAAACAAGGGGCCATAGGGGTCTCTAGGCCATTTTGATGGCTTGTTACAAGTGCATGGATCTCCCCTTCATTAAAAACATAAAGTATGCTTACCTGATAATTTTCTTTTCTTCTGATGGAAAGAGTCCACAGCTGCATTTATTACTTTTGGGAAATAAGAACCTGGCCACCTCCTGGCACCCCAGCCAAAGGCTTAAAAACTCCTCCCACTCCCCTCATCCCCCAGTCATTCTGCCGAGGAACAAGGAACAGTAGAAGAAATATCAGGGTGAAAGGTGCCAGAAGAATAAAATAAAGACGCCCCACATAAAAAATTACCGGTGGGAAGCTGTGGACTCTTTCCATCAGAAAAAAGAAAATGATCAGGTAAGCATAACATGTTTTTCTTCTTAAATGGAAAGAGTCCACAGCTTTTGGGAAAACAATACACAAGCTATAGAGGACACTGAATGCCAAGACGGGAGGGTACATTAGGCGGCCCATTCTGAGGGCACCAAGCCTGAACCACTGCCTACAAAAAACCCAGCTTCGTCCGAAGCCGAGAAAACTTTAAAAGGAAAAAGCCCTGAGGACAATGACCCGCAGGTAGTCCAGAGCCTAGCTAGAGACCGCAAAATCTGACTCAACTGAGCCAACAGGCCTCCAGGAGACACCGTCGCCCAACAGTCGGTCCCTGATAGTCGGTCCCTGACCACTCACCCCTCACTAAAAAGGGAACACAAGGCTAAAATTCCCAAAGGGATAGGATCAGAAGAAACGAAAGAAAAAAACGAAAGTTCACAAATCCATGATCGAATATCCCCCAGAGCAAGCCCAGCTCACAAGGGCTCAAATGGGTCCCGAAAGATAAGGGGAGACTACGCCTAGACCAGGAGAAACCGGAGGTATAGGACCGGACATAGGGACAGAGAAATCTTTCTCTCAAACGTCATGCAAAAGCACCAAAAGACAACAGAAGATAGAGTCCTCACATAGTCCAAACTTGGAACACTGAAGTATTCCGCTACAAAAAAATGTGTAACAGACCCAGACGAAAAATCATGAGTCAAGAACACGCTGCTATCCTCAGGATGACACAGAGAATGCTCGCTGAGAGCAAAAGCGGCCAGCAAAAGAACAGATTGCAAAAGACAACTCCCAGACAGAGGGCACACTCTAGTCAATCCATGTCGCCAGACCTACCCACAGGTTTTCCAAAAAGGGGGAATCATATCCATGAGGTCCCCAACAAAGAGAAGTGACACCCAGAACCCGAGATGGAGCAATCCTAGACCCTCTGCATGTAAGCTTAGGGAGCTAGCTAGCTACTATGCCCACCTAGATCCTGGAGATGACAACATCTTTCAGAACCTACTCCCAGCCGGGCCAGCCCCAGCAACGGGACAATCCCTGAGCCTCAAAGGAAAATAGGCCAAACCGCTCACTCGGCGGTAAGAAGGCGCTAAGCCCTCCAACTCTCCACCACGTGGGGTAGGAACTCTAGGGTCCGACAATACCAGACGCAAGAGAGAATGATGCAGCGGAAAGTCCACCGACCCAATCATCCAAATTGAAGGATATAAGGACTGAGACAATCCTTCCTGCCTTGTAGACCCACAGGTCCTCTAGAATGCTTAGTTGAATGTAAAACAAATGATAACATGAGCACTCGGCACCTCGACCAGACCAGCCAATCAGAACGGCGCCACGTGTCTGAACAGCCACAAGACAGAACCAAACAAAACAGGACCTGCCTGACCCGGGTACTTAACATCAAGCTGCACAGATCCTCCTTTAGAGGGGAAGAAGTGAAAACAGACAAACATAGGACTAACATGTCCCCAAAAACACTTCCGCAGAAGTAACAGAGAGTATCAATCCCGGTTTAAGATTCACAAAGGAAAATAACAAATTAAGACATCCTAATCGGATAAAAAGAAAATATAAGGCAACCCGCAGGTTAACGCCCAATAAGAAAACAGGCCTACCGCAGGACCAGCCAAACGGAGCCCTAAGCTTCCAAAAAAACTGAGAAGGATCTAAAAAAAGAACAGTCAGGAGATTACATCATCCCCACATGTCTAATGAGGTGCACCATTCGAAGCACACTGAAAATTTCCGTATCCGAGAAGGATAGGATCATTTAATAACTGAAAAACATGTCTGAGTAAGACGCGAAGGCGCGCCACTCTGTAATGAAAGGCACAACACTCAGGGACAGTTACACCCACAAGGACTGTACAGGACCTCCCCAAGGCAGTAGACCCGGTACAATAGAGCACGAGCACAATCCCGTATAAACGTCTGGACTTTGCAGACAAATAATCGCCAAGAATATGTGGAAGCAAAAAACGTGCTGCAACCTCTGGGGGGAACAAGCCGCCCTGCATGGAGGAATAATCATAATTTGGGTTACCCGCATATGTAGAAGTATGGAGCGGTAGGGAACTCGCCTCTTGGAGGACAGGACCCCCAGAGGCGGAATGCTCAGCTGACCCTTGATTCCCTGAGCCTAATGAACCAGGCGCTCTAATACGGCACAACAAACATAACTGATTGACATGTGTCAACGAGGCCAATCTGGATTCTTCCCAGGACGAAGAATCTGAAATTAGAACAGTCTCAGTATCAGAATCCTCTGTAACTGAGTCTGAAATTAGAATAGTCTCAGCATCAGAATCCTCCATAACTGGATAGAGAATATGGCAATATGGACTATTGTAATACAAAACAAAACGGCACCTGACACCCACAATGGCTGGGGCACTCACAACCTCCTATGAACCAGATCCCTACGAACTAGAATTTCTCCGTCGCCACACGGTCAGGAATGCAGAAATGGAGGGCGGAACGTAATCATGCCCGGTCAGAAGGTAAACCGTATAGTCCAAAAAAGCGTGCCCAACTATAAGGTTGGGTCATTTCCAAAGGCCTTTATGTTCCAGCCATTAGCCCCTTTAACACTACACATAAGCAGATTGAATCACATAACAAACATGATTAAAAAACCCCTGCTCAATATCCCCCTGAGGAGATATTAACCCTTGATTCCAAGATACTAAAGGAGACTCACTGAGACCCTTATGTTAAGTTACTCCCACAAGGTGGTAGCCTCTCGAGAAAACATTAGTACAGTACATTCACAAAGAAAATAAAACAATCTTACCGGAATCTACGCTGTGGAACAGGAACACGGCCCTTCAAGTGTGACGGATAGTAGCATCGCCTCCGCCATGGACTTGAGACAAGAAAGCAGGCAGCAGAGCGAAGTTCGACAATGCCGATTGCTTGAGGAGCTGTTAAAATGAGTCGGGATGGTTTCGCAGAAAGACTCTTCCTGCATCTCCGGAATCTAACTTTCATCCAAGCCTTCACTGAGAGACTGACAGGATTACTTAAAACTCTTGTCCCATGTCGAAGAGTACTACCCTCCATAAGAGACAAATTCAATTCTGACACTTCTCTACCAACCTCCTGGGACGAAAGGCAAAGAATGACTGGGGGGATGAGGGGAGTGGGAGGAGTATTTAAGCCTTTGGCTGGGGTGTCTTTGCCTCCTCCTGGTGGCCAGGTTCTTATTTCCCCAAAAGTAATGAATGCAGCTGTGGACTCTTTCCATTTAAGAAGAAAAAAATGTATTACATTTTTAATATACAAGATTATAAATAAAAGTGTTTTTTTTCTTAGTTCTATAGTTAAAAGAAGAGGTTGTTTTCATATAAATTAGGGCATTTTGGTGTATATGTATATATATATCACACTGATTTGCATGTAGTGAAATCTGCCGCAATGTAAGAAGGTCATGTTTCATGAATAACTAATGTGGTTATCTACAAAACATAAGATTACACTAACCAATATTAACTGAAACTACAAGTTCACTACTGACATAGTAATTTTATTGCTTATAAGGGGAGACATCCCCACTAAGGGCCAGATTACTAATGACGCGCTAAGAGTTACAATATGATATGAGGTCTGAGGTGTTAGAAAAAAAGGCAGACAAATTGCTTGAACTAGATACATAAATATACATGTCTAAATATGTGTTTATATATATATATATATATATATATATATTTATATATATATATATATATATATATATGTTTAAATAGTGTGTACATATTTATTTATATGTATTTGCAGCATATATATATACACATGTCAACACATAAATGCATAAGTATACATATATAGACATATATAGAAGTGCATTGGAGCCCTTTACAGTAAAGTAGATGAAAACATGTAAAACCATATTTATGCAATATTCATATTTAATAAAGTGTTATGCTGTGTATTTACTGTAAATATTTAAGCAGAACAAGCAGTTTTAAATAGATATTCCTATATATTTCTTTATATATCTATACCTAAGTATGTATCCTAGATTATAAAAGGCCAGGTATGTTTGTCGGATGCAGTCATGCGCAGTAGAGACTGCATCACGAGACAAACATACCTGGCCGTAAGAAGCAGGGTCCGGCGATCGGTAGGAAACTGTGCGTGTGTCCGCTGCGAGGGTCATTAGTGGTGCATGAGGATCAGTGGTGCATGGGCCTTACGTGGGAGGGTTAGGAGGGAGGCAGATTTGTGGATAATTGCTGTAGCAGGGCGGGTGGGACCGCTACACTGCTAAGTTGGTGGCGTGGGAGGCTTAGGAAAGAGGCGGGTGGGTGGATCATCACTGGAGGGGGGCGGGAGCGGGTGGAACCACTACGCTAAAGGAAAAAAAAAGTTGAGAGCGGCAGGGAGGGGCCTGTGTAACGGGCTTTAAGACTAGTAAATATATATTGTATCAAAATATCATCAGATATATGTAGAAATATGTATTTATGAATAAATAGAACATATTCTGCTATGTGAAGAACATTGGAATGTGAAATATTAATATTTTCATGTTAGGTTAGCGCACTTAAGAATATGTGATCGGATTTGCACACAAGTAGAATTTTTCCTCCCATTTTTTTTGCTCTTTTGATATCTATTGGGGAATATGTTAATGAGTGTGCGATATTCTATTTTTTTTTACTTTAACTTTTATTACAAGCACTAACCGACCCATGCAAAATCTTACTTTTAGCGTAGTTAGCACCCGAGTGGGAGCATTAAATTCCGTAATCTAGGCCTAAATTTACTTGTTTGTCTAAATATTATCTATATAAAAGGAGTAAATATATAGGGATTAGCTAAGAGGTTATTTAGGTTTAAAGGGATATTTAACCCAAATGTCTTTTTCTTATGATTCAGAAGGAACATGTCATTTTAAGCAACTTTCTAATTTACTTCTATTATCAATTTTACTTTGATCTTTTAGTATCTTTATTTGAAAAAGCATGAATGTAAGCCTAGGAGCCGGCCCATTTTTGGTTCAGTACCTGGGTAGCGCTTGCTGATTGGTGACTACCAATCAGCAAGTACAACCCAGTTGCTGAACAAAAAATTGGCTGGCTACTAAGCTTACATTCCTGCATTTCAAATAAAGAGAACAAAGAAAAATTGATAATAGGAGTAAATTAAATTTGCATGCTCTGTCTGAATCATGAAAGAAAAAAAAATGTGTGTTTCATATCCCTTTAAGCGCATCAAATATATTGCACTTTGTTCTAAATAAGTGATTATAACCTGACTCAATAGAAAGCTTTTGAGCAAATATGAGCGTATTCATTTTGAAATAATAAGTAGCAAGGACAAAGTAACTAAGCAGCAGATCTTTTAAATATATGAGCAAAAGATTATTCTAGTGGCAGTGAGATAAAGTATAGATATAAAGATAATGTTTTCATTTCATCAAAATTGAATAATAATGTGCACACTCAGATGCCAGATTATAAATGATAACAGAATAGAAATATTATTTTTTTTCTTATATCTAATTATTTCCTTTGGAGCTGATTTAAAAAAAAAAAGAGCCATAGTAAAGTGTATGCTCTCAAATCATCATAGACAAATATATTATGATATCATATGAGCATATGGAAGTATAGTAAGGGGATAATAAATTAAGATAATACTGGAAGAATGTTCTCTACACTTATATACATAGATTATTTTCCTGACTGCATGAATATTAGGGATGGGCGAATGTTTCGCAACATTCGAAAAACGGCACAAATTTTAACACATTCGTTCGTTCGAATCGAATTTCGAATGTTTACATAACATTCTAACATTCGATTTTCGAATGTTTGGTTTCGAATTTTACGATTACATTCGAAAATATTCTTTTAGAAAAATTCGAATTTAGATTGTAATAGTATTTCTAATGCTTTTTCTTTAAATGTAATATTCGAATTATGCAATATTCAAATTCGAAAAATTCGAATTTAGATTGTAATAGTATTTCTTATGCTTTTTCTTTAAATGTAATATTCGAATTATGCAATACGTGTATTCGAATTCGAAAAATTCGAATTTAGATTGTAATAGTATTTCTAATGCTTTTTTTTTTTAAATGTAACATTCGAATTATGCAATATTCGAATTCGAAAAATTCGAATTTATATTCGAATTCGAAAAATTCGAATTTATATGTTTGTAATAGTATTTCTAATGCTTTCTTTAAATGTAATATTCAAATTATGCAATATTCCATATGGAAACATTCGAAATTATATATTTGTATCTATCATGTATCAATTTACTAGATTTCCGCCCTACCACATGAACTATTGAACTTCTGAATAGTATTTGTTAAATAGAATGTTAAATTCGAAATTTCGAATGTGGACATTCAATATAATTATAAACATTCGAATTCGAAAGTGACATTCGAAAACTGTAAATAACATTCGATTTTCAATTTTTTAAGAATATTCGTTCTTATCGACATTCGGATTTAGAATTCGAATTTCGGTAATAACATTCGTTCTACAATCGAAAATTTACACATTCGCCCATCCCTAATGAATATATACAGTGATGTCACAATAAAAACAGAAGGAGGATACGCCACACACAAATTAATAGATATTTTTGAGAATCTTAAAAACATTTTCTATAATTTATCAAAAATATATTTCGATAAAAGTTTTTTATCTTTAATATTTAGTTCTAAACTAGCTTTAACGTGGCAATTATTGTGCTAATATATGTATGCTTTGGGCAATTGTTTATTTCATTGTATTATTCTAGACTTTGTTTTGTTTCTGCTACTGTGCATGTGAAAACCATAATGCACAATTTTACTACATCCAGGCTTTAGTTTTGAGGATCAAGGAAATCGGTGCATACAAAGCATACAAATATAGGGCCAGATTATAAGTGGCGCATTATTTAGCATTTTAGCTTATGAACAAACACAGCCAGAAGTAAACTTTTAATGTGTGTGGGATTGTGCGTGTAAAATGTTTGTGCGCAAGTGAAACCTGATGCGTGCTAACTGTAGGACTTTGGATATCGCAACCACTCTTAACTTCTCCCCATAGACTTCAATGGAGAGAAAAAAAACTTAAATTATGCTTACCTGATAATTTTCTTTTCTTCTGTACGGGGAGAGTCCACAACTGCATTCATTACTTTTGGGAAATACAGAACCTGGTCACCAGAAGGAGGCAAAGACACCCCAGCCAAAGGCTTAAATAGTTCCCCCACTTCCCTCATCCCCCAGTCATTCTGCCAAGGGAACAAGGAACAGTAGGAGAAATATCAGAGTGAAAAAAGGTGCCAGAAAAACAAATAAAAAGAATTTAAAGCTGCCCAAATAAAAAAACGGACGGGGAGCTGGGGACTCTCCCTATACAGAAGAAAAGAAAATGATCAGGAAAGCATAATTTACGTTTTTCTTCTTAAAATGGGGAGAGTCCACAGCTGCATTCATTACTTTTAGGAAATCAATACCCAAGCTTATAGAGGACACTGAATGCAAACAGGAGGGAACAAAAAGGTGGACCATGGTGATGGTACCACAGCCTAACACAACCCAGAATCCTGCTAAACACAAAAATACTTCATTATAAGCAGGAAGCACAAAAATATGAAAAGAGGACAAGGTAACTTCCCATCAACTAGAACCATAAGGATCGCAGTTAGAGATCACGCTAAATTCTGGACCCCACAAAGAACAAAAGCCCCTGAGGGGACCAAGTCTCACTCTCTAGAAGCACACAAAGAAAAGCTTTCCATGAACGATGGCAAGGGAAACAACAAACAAAACTCCCACACCACATTCTCCCTAACTAAAAGAAGGATAGAATCAAATAATACGGTCTGAAAGAACCTCCCTAAACAATCCCGAAGATTCAGGAAGAAACAGAGAGAAAAGTCCCTAGCACAACTCAAAAAGAGCAGATACCAGGCTGCAAAAGGACGACGTCCCATAGAAAACACACTACCAATGGAGGAGAGCAAGGAAGGAAAATTTCCAGACCACCTCCCACATGGATCCAAAAGGAACCAATGTAACGTCTGAACCGGAACCAAAGTCAAAGAAGGACAAAAGTAAAGACTACCTTACCATAGACAGCTAACTTAGCACAGAGTACTGAACACCCATAGGGGCGGAAAAAAAACGGGAGCAGAACAGAAAAGGAATAGTAATATCTGTTTACGCCACAAACAAAAGCCACAGGCTTCCATCAGATAGGCCGTCAGACTAAACGTCAAACCATAGTAACGAGACAACCGAGTAGCAAGTAAACTTACACAAGGACATTCCTGGCAAGTATAGCAAAAGAAAGAACCAACCACCGCTAAGGGAAGGTACCTTAAGGCCTCCCAACCTAAGAAAAGATCTATCAGGAGACAAGAGACGTGGTCAATGCCCAAACAGAGCATTCAGAATATTTGACCCCCTACTCCGAACGAACAGTCCTATCACAGAAGCGACTGACAATGTCCCAAGGACAAGAGAGATTAAAATATCCCAGCATCGACAAACCCAGTGATCAGATAAAGCATCTACAATCACGAGTTCCAAAGAAAAGGAAGCAGGACGAGAAACGTACTCAGGATCCAGGATATCTGTCCTCATTACCCTTCAGAAACCCCGAAGGGAGGGTACACAGCAGACAAGAGAAGCCCTCGGCCCACTGAACTCGAAGAGTCAGATGAGGAAAACTACCTCTGGAGGAGTCAATTGTATAGGCACAGCAGACCAGATCCTTCCAACTCAAAGGAAAACAGAAAAACCCAGGAACATTCCATAAAGAAATTCCCAGAAAAAACTCCATATCTCCAGAAGCAAGAAAGGGAACCGCCTCAGTAGTAACAAGGAGATTTCCCCCTGCTGATGTCGGACAGATCCAAGACTATAAAATCCTGAAATAACCGAAAGGCAGAGTCAAAGACCCTATAGAGCAAGGAGTGAACGAATGAACGAAGACTCCTAAAACTCCCATTGGTTGACGGTAAGAGAGACTCCCTAAAGATCCCCCAGGTCCCTAAACATGTAGGATCAAAAAAGAGGAAACTATATGGACAATAAGGTCCCTAAGAACCTAGTCCCTACGACTAGAAGACCAAAGTCCAACCCAAAAAGGGTAAGCGCAAGCCAGCAATCCTCAATAAGAGGAGATAAATACTGGCGAAAGAGATCCAAAATCGGACAATTAATCCACAAGGAGTACTAATAGGGGGGAAACATTGCCCCCTACACCAGGAACTGTAGATCTCCAAACAGACATCTGATCTTTCCCAAGAAGGGAGGACTCTAGCCCCTGTCCAAGTACTCAGGAACAACAAAAATACTGACATAGCAGAAATCGTAATCCCAGCAAAAGCAGGGACCCACAAAAACCTAGCACCTAGGACCAGTCTGATACCCAGGATAGCAGGTCCAAAACTTGTAGAAAACAAGAAAAACAACCTTGTAGCACGAGGTAAACAAAACTTAGTACCCAAACAGGACCAGCCTGTGGTCAAGGATACAAAAAGTCTGATAAAACCACAAAGAACAGAGTGAAATAGTACCCAAACAGGACTAGACTGCAGACCAGGATACAGCCGAAACTGTTCAAGGGATAACAAAAAGTCCTAAACCTTAGCAGGGCAAGACAAACAAATACGCTCTGAGGCCTAAATATTGTCTTAACATATATATATAAAAAAAATGTTTTTATTATTTATGTGACTTCCGCCGGAAGCAACAACCATCGCGACCATAAAATCGCTAGTATCAAAATCCCAGAGAAGAAAAAAGTTTCCTAACAGAAAAAGTCTACAACAGTCTCAAGCTCCAGGAAAAAAAAAACACATCCTAACCGGATCAAAAGAAAGTAGGCCGCACCCGCATGTGAACGCCGAAAAAGATAGAAAACCAACAGGACCAGACGGTCGGAGTCCTGATTCCTCAAGAGCTCAGAACTGGGATTAGATACACAAACAAAAGACAATCAGGAGTAGTAAACACATCCCTCCACTTGCCTAGCTCTATTCATCATCAGAAGACTGATGATCCAGAGGCCAATAAAGACTGAATTCCTCCAAAACCTCCAATACCTGCCTCAGCAGTACACGCAGGCACGTTATTCTGATTCTGAATACAAAATCCATCTCCGACGGGGCATTTGAAGGCCCTTACCCTGATGGTAGTATCCCTGACGCCTCAGAGGTAACCGCTCCCCCAGAGTAAATATTCGGCTCACCTGGCACCCCCAGGTGAAGAGGACATGGATAAGCTCTTAGCTGGCCCTCAAGCTGCAAACGCGCCAACACCAAGAGAATGGCCATGCGCAACTGAGCTGCAACCTCTGGAGAAAATAAACCACCTTCCGAAGAAGGGGTAATGGTATTTGAGGCAACTGCCTGTGTAGGAATAGTAATTTCTAGGGAACTCGCATCACGGGACACAGAATCCTCAGGGGCGGAAGGCTCAGAGGTCTCTACTCTCTCCCCAGAGGAAGAAAAAGGCACTCTATTACGGCATACGGAGCATAATTGATTGGGCTCTATTACCCCGGCCTCCATACAATCTAAACAGGAAACAGAATCCGAATAAGAGAAATCCTCCTCAGAAAAATCAGAGTCCTCCATAACTTGACCGGACAAAATTTGTACAAAAATAACTGGCACCACACACCCCCAATAGCTGGGGCACTCATCACCTCCTATGACCCAGACAAGCAGAGTAAAGACGCTCTCCACCGACCCTCAGTCAAAGAATACGGAAATGGGAACAACAAACATGACCATGCCGGTCACAAGGTGCAACCTACAGGTCAACCTACAGGCTGACCAGGTCAAACTACAGGCGCGCCAGTCCCATCAAGAAACTGCGTAGTTCAAAAAACCTGAATGTTCCATAAAAGCCCTGAGCCCAAAATCCATACACATCAGCAGACAGAATCACATAACAAATATGATTAAAAGTCCGCCACTGTTCATTAACCCCCTTAGGAGAAATTAATCCTTGATTCCATAAAGATGAAGGAGTCCCACTGAGACCTTGTATTCAGTCATTACATATATTCCACAGTGAAAGGAAAATGAAATGCTCTTACAGGAATCTATGCCGTGGAACAGTAACACGGTCTTTCAAGTGTGACAGATAGTAGCATCGCTTCTGACATGGACTTGAGTGCAGAAAGCAGGCAGCGAAACTCGTCAATGCTAATTGCTTACAGAGCTGTTGATATGAGTCGGAATGGTTTCGCAGAAAGACTCTCCCTGCATCTCCAGACTCCATCTTTCATCCAAGCTCTCACTGAGAGGCTAAAAGGACTATTTAAAACTCCCGTCCCAACTCGAAGAGTACTACCCTCCATAAGATACTAATCTGTTATCTTCTAACACTTCTTTGCCAACCTCCTGTGACAAATCGCAAAGAATGACTGGGGGATGAGGGAAGTGGGGGAGGTATTTAAGAATTCAGCTGGGGTGTCTTTGCCTCCTCCTGGTGGCCAGGTTCTGTATTTTCCAAAAGTAATGAATACAGCTGTGGACTCTCCCCATTTTAAGAAGAAAAACAGGATAACGCAACAAGATTTAAACCTACAGCGCTAACCCGAAAATATGAATATTTTACATTCCAATGTTCTTCACATAGAAGAAAATGTTCTATTTATTTTTAAATATACATTTATATATATATATTAACAGAAATGAAAACTTGCACTCACTGGGTATTTCAAAAATCAGATTTACTGTGACAAGCGTACTGTTTTGGGAACTTTACATCCCCTTCCTCAGACCCTACACTTGTCACAGTAAATCTGATTTCTTTCATGTAATTAGCAAGAGTCCATGAGCTAGTGTCGTATGGGATATACAATTCCTACCAGGAGGGGCAAAGTTTCCCAAACCTCAAAATGCCTATAAATACACCCCTCACCACACCCACAAATCAGTTTTACAAACTTTGCCTTCTGTGGAGGTGGTGAAGTAAGTTTGTGCTAGATTCTTCGTTGATATGCGCTCCGCAGCAGGTTGGAGCCCGGTTTTCCTCTCAGCGTGCAGTGAATGTCAGAGGGATGTGAAGAGAGTATTGCCTATTTGAATTCAATGATCTCCTTCTACGGGGTCTATTTCATAGGTTCTCTGTTATCGGTTGTAGAGATTCATCTCTTACCTTCCTTTTCAGATCGACGATATACTCTTATATATACCATTACCTCTACTGATTCTCGTTTCAGTACTGGTTTGGCTTTCTACTACATGTAGATGAGTGTCCTGGGGTAAGTAAGTCTTATTTTCTGTGACACTCTAAGCTATGGTTGGGCACTTTTATATAAAGTTCTAAATATATGTGTTTAAACATTTATTTGCCTTGATTCAGGATGTTCAACGTTCCTTATTTCAGACAGTCAGTTTCATATTTGGGATAATGCATATGAATAAATCATTTTTTCTTACCTTAAAATTTGACTTTTTTCCTGTGGGCTGTTAGGCTTGCGGGGGCTGAAAATGCTTCATTTTATTGCGTCATTCTTGGCACGGACTTTCTTGGCGCAATTTTTTTTTTGTCATTTCCGGCGTCATACGTGTCGCCGGAAGTTGCGTAATTTTTTTGACGTTTTTGCGCCAAAAAATATCGGCGGCTTTTTTGGCGCTAAAAAAAATCGAGCGTCATTGTTGTCTCCACAATATTTAAGTCTCATTATTTATTGCTTCTGGTTGCTAGAAGCTTGTTCATTGTCATTTTTTTCCCATTCCTGAAACTGTCATTTAAGGAATTTGATCATTTTTGCTTTATATGTTGTTTTTTCTATTACATATTGCAAGATGTCTCAGATTGTCCCTGAATCAGAAGCCACTTCTGGAAAAACGCTTAACTGAGTTTCAGTTCTACCAAAGCTAAGTTAATTTATTTTAAATGTTATAAATGTTTATCTTTAGCTATGGTTTGTAATAAGGTATTATGATATACTTTTACATGCAGAATCCATTAGTGTTTATGCTTTATTGCCATTCTTACATCTTATGTACAAGAAATATTTAGAAGATTTATAAGAAATATTTTCTGATTCTATTTTAAAGGCTTTGTCTGACTTCGTGCCTTCTAATAAAAATTTTAGGTCTTTTTCACTTCTTTTTTAATTATTGAAGTTTCAAATGACCAACAATATACTGATTTATCCTTCTCTGATGATGTTTTTTCTCTTTCAGAAATTTTCTTAATCAGATATTGACACTAACAAATCTACTTTTATTATTTTTCTATTGTTAAAGTACATTTGTTCTTTGTTGAAAAGGTGTTGATTATTTTGGATATTAAGGTAACTAGTTCTTTAAGACTAGCTGACACTATTTCTGCCTATTTTTTTCTTTTGTGTTTTCAGAGGTTTTCTTTCCAATTCCCCTTTCTAGGGAATGGAATAGGCTGAGAATTTTCTTTTATTCCTTTTTCAAAGGTTTTAAACTATATTCTTTGCCGGCAGTTAAATTCAATTTGGAGGGTTCTCCAATTTATTGGGGCTATCTCTGCTTCTACTAATTATGCTATTGTTTCTATAGCAAAATAGTATTTCTTTTCCTTTAGATAGTTGTATCTTGTTTATGGAAAATTATTTAGTTTCAGGTACTTTTCTTGGTCCTGTGATTTATTTGGATATTGCAATTGCTTCATTTTTTCTGTTTACTTTAAGATCAAGTATCAGATTATGATTTATTTTAGCATTGTTAAAGGACAACATTTACTAGACTAGGTGCTGTTGCATTTGTCTTGTTGTTTTGCATTTATTGATTATGCAAGTCCACTGTATTGGCTGGTCCTTTAAACTGGACTATCATGCTAATAATTTCATTTGTGTCTTCATTTTATTGAATATTTTCGCAAATGAGGGTTAATCTATGTCTTTAGCTATTTTAGCTAGAAGAATTTTGTTCTAAGATAATCAATTATTTGTTTTATAATTGGATTCAATTCTTAACTGTTACTCTGGGCTTCAAGATTTTATTCCAGTAAGGCTAACACTTTCTTTAAGTGTGTTTCTGTCCTATATATTTTGGGTACTGTTGAAGCATGGCTGGGCACCCATGGGGTTCAAGCGCTGCTCAGACCTGGAATCTTCTGGGGTATTTCTTCCAGTTGCTTTTTTTAGGAACCGGGTTTGGAGTTTTATTCAAACTATTTTGCCTTTTTATAGTCATTGATAGCATTATTTGTTTTCATTAGATACAATAAATGCATATTTTCATTTTTCTGTTTTCATTCAGATTATTTTCTGAGGATACAGAATCTCATATGATTCACTTGCTCTTCAGGACATATTAGAGGATCTTTTTTTCGAAAGCTCTTGATTCCTCACACAAGGGTCACCTTTTTTAGGTTTCCAGAAAGTTTGTGTCACTGTCTTTGTCTCTATCAGACAAGGGATAATTCTATTGGGTTCCGTCTGTCGGTACCTTAGTCTCTATTATTTCCTTCAGTTGCTATATATGCATAGAAGTTTTAGGTCTTATGGCCACGGCATTGGATTCAATTCCCTTTGCTAATTTTCACTAGAAAGAACCTTTCCAGTCTTTTATGAGTGTTGTTTCTTCTAGAATATGGTTGGAGGATCAATTTACCAAAAAGTTAGTTGATTCCTCAGACAAGGGTAACCTTTTTAGGTTTCCTGATAGATTCAGTGTCCTTGACTCTGTCTCTGACGGACAAGAGACATCTGAAATTGGTTTCAGCTTGTCGAAACCTTCAGTCTCAATCTTTCCCTTCGGTAGCCTTATGCATGGAAATTCTAGGTCTTATGACTGCTGCATTGGACGCGGTTCCCTTTGCTCGTTTTCACATGCGACCTCTTCAGCTCTGTATGCTGAACCAGTGGTGCAGGGATTATACAAAGATATCTCAATTAATATCTTTAAAACCGATTGTTCGACACTTTCTGACGTGGTGGACAGGCCACCATCGTTTAAATTCAGGTGGCTTCTTTTGTTCTTCCAACCTGGACTGAGATTTCAACAGATTCAAGTCTGACAGGTTGGGGAGCTGTTTGGGGGTCTCTGACAGCACAAGGGGTTTGGGAATCTCAGGAGGTGAGATTACCAATCAATATTTTGGAACTCCGTGCCATTTTCAGAGCTCTTCAGTCATGGCCTCTTCTAAAGAGAGAGTCGTTCATTTGTTTTCAGACGGACAATGTCACAACTGTGGCATATGTCAATCATCAAGGAGGGACTCAGTCCTCTGGCTATGAAAGAAGTATCTTGAATACTTGTATGGGCGGAATCCAGCTCCTGTCTAATTTCTGCGGTTCATATCCCAGGTATAGACAATTGGGAAGCGGATTATCTCAGTCGCCAAACGTTACATCCGGGCGAATGGACTCTTCACCCAGAGGTATTTCTTCAGATTGTTCAAATGTGGGGACTTCCAGAAATAGATTTGATGGCTTCTCATCTAAACAAGGAGCTTCCCAGGTATCTGTCCAGATACAGGGATCCTTAGGCGGAAGCAGTGGATGCATTGTCACTTCCTTGGAAGTATCATCCTGCCTATATCTTTCCGCCTCTAGTTCTTCTTCCAAGAGTAATTTCCAAGATTCTGAAGGAATGCTCGTTTGTTCTGCTGGTGGCTCCAGCATGGCCTCACAGGTTTTGGTATGCGGATCTTGTCCGGATGGCCACTTGCCAACCGTGGACTCTTCCATTAAGACCAGACCTTCTGTCACAAGGTCCTTTTTTCCATCAGGATCTCAAATCCTTAAATTTGAAGGTATGGAGATTGAACGCTTGATTCTCAGTCAAAGAGGTTTCTCTGACTCTGTGATTAATACTATGTTACAGGCTCGTAAATCTGTATCTAGGAAGATATATTATCGAGTCTGGAAGATTTACATTTCTTGGTGTCTTTCTCATCATTTTTCCTGGCATTCTTTTAGAATTCCGAGAATTTTACAGTTTCTTCAGGATGGTTTGGATAAAGGTTTGTCTGCAAGTTCCTTGAAAGCACAAATCTCTGCTCTTTCTGTTCTTTTTCACAGAAAGATTGCTAATCTTCCTGATATTCATTGTTTTGTACAAGCTTTGGTTCGTATAAAACCTGTTATTAAGTCAATTTCTCCTCCTTGGAGTTTGAATTTGGTTCTGGGGGCTCTTCAAGGTCCTCCATTTGAACCTATGCATTCACTGGACATTAAATTACTTTCTTGGAAAGTTTTGTTTCTTTTGACCATCTCTTCTGCTAGAAGAGTTTCTGAATTATCTGCTCTTTCTTGTGAGTCTCCTTTTCTGATTTTTCATCAGGATAAGGCGGTGTTGCGAACTTCTTTTAAATTTTTACCTAAGGTTGGAGAATTCTAACAACATTAGTAGAGAAATTGTGGTTCCTTCATTATGTCCTAATCCTAAGAATTCTAAGGAGAGATCATTGCATTCTTTGGATGTAGTTAGAGCTTTGAAATATTATGTTGAAGCTACTAAGAATTTCCGAAAGACTTCTAGTCTTTTTGTTATCTTTTCCGGTTCTAGGAAAGGTCAGAAGGCCTCTGCCATTTCCTTGGCGTCTTGGTTGAAATCTTTAATTCATCATGCTTATGTCGAGTCGGGTAAAACTCCGCCTCAAAGGATTACAGCTCTACTTCCTGGGCGTTTAGGAATGAAGCTTCAGTTGATCAGATTTGCAAAGCAGCAACTTGGTCTTCTTTGCATACTTTTACTAAATTCTACCATTTTGATGTGTTTTCTTCTTCTGAAGCAGTTTTTGGTAGAAAAGTTCTTTAGGCAGCTGTTTCAGTTTGATTCTTCTGCTTATAATTTCAGTTTTTTTCATTATAAGATTTAAACTTTATTTTGGGTGTGTATTATTTTCAGCGGAATTGGCTGTCTTTATTTTATCCCTCCCTCTCTAGTGACTATTGCGTGGAAGATCCACATCTTGGGTATTCATTATCCCATACGTCACTAGCTCATGGACTCTTGCTAATTACATGAAAGAAAACATAATTTATGTAAGAACGTACCTGATAAATTCATTTCTTTCATATTAGCAAGAGTCCATGAGGCCCACCCTTTTTGTGGTGGTTATAATTTTTTTTGTATAAAGCACAATTATTCCAATTCCTTATTTTTTATGCTTTCGCACTTTTGTCTTATCACCCCACTTCTTGGCTATGCGTTAAACTGATTTGTGGGTGTGGTGAGGGGTGTATTTATAGGCATTTTGAGGTTTGGGAAACTTTGCCCCTCCTGGTAGGAATGTATATCCCATACATCACTAGCTCATGGACTCTTGCTAATATGAAAGAAATGAATTTATCAGGTAAGTTCTTACATAAATTATGTTTTTTGAAATACCCAGTGAGTGCAAGTTTTCATTTCTGTTACTATGTATATTACTAGCACCCTGGCAGATGATGGAAGGTGAGAGTGCACATCCTGGCTATAATATATATATATATATATATATATATATATATATATAAATAAATAAATATTTGATGTATTTTTTGTAAACTATATACTGTATCTATATCCATGAGGCATTGAGATATAAAAAAAAGATCCATCACGATTTCAGGGAAGTCGGCAAAATAATCAAAGCAACTGACAGTGTTTAAAGGCAGTGTCGGCGAAAGGCTTTTGACTATTCATCGCAATGGGTGGCGATGCTAGCGATATATTCCAAGCAGTATCGCCACCTACATTAACGGTGTAAAGTAAAGGATCTCTTTTACATATATCACGGGCAGTTTCTCTATATGGGAGGCGAGTCTGGTTTGATATTTACCGGAAGGTACCCAAAGACCTCACACAACCAACTTATACAGGCGCTATAAGAAGTATGTACCTGCAGGAAAGGTACTGGAGCAACAGCAAATCACCTGGATAGAGAGGGGATTTAAGGACAGAGGTTGCAGGAAGTGGCATCTTGAAAAAGACCCAGAAAGGGGTTGAAACGCGTAGAGGACTTACCTGCCATCTATTGTGGGCTGTTCGACATTTGCAGCTGAACTCTGCGTACCCTGGTGTACTGAAGTGCAGAGGTTTGTTTGGATACAACCGTGAAAAACACTTGCGCAAGTGGTCACCTAGGATCCGGAAACCGGGTGACGTCACTCACGGGATTTCGCATACCAAGAATCGAAGGAGCAGCCGTAGTGTCGGGTCAGGTGAGGAGGCCGACTAGTAGACACTTGAAGGAGGTAAGAGAGCCTTCCGGCTCCGCTCAGTATAACTGACTGTCTTTTCCACTAATACAGCGGCAAGGGGAGGAAATATACCACCTTGCGTTCTATAGCCGCATTGAAAAGGAATTGACTGAAGGTGTAACGAGTTTGTCGGCACTTGGGGGCACATATACAAGTGACTTGTGTTGGAGGATTTTAAATTATTCTAGCCCACATTGTCATTCTGGATCTTATTTGGGGATCCCCATAAGAGACAGTGATAGCTGAACACATGTTAGATTGGTATTCATAAAGCAGCTGAATACTATGTCTTTGAATTCGAGGGATTTCATGTTGAATGAATGGTGAACCAGTTTTAATATATATGTTTGAGCAGTATATGTGACTTTTGTAATTTTTTATCTTTTAAACATCGATGAGTTTAATTTTTTATTGAATTTCTATTGAACTTTATATTGAACTTTATTAAATTTTATATTGAAATAACAATTTCGTTTTCATATTAGTACTGGCTCATTTACCTACATTATATAAAGGTAACATCGATACTATATATACTTAAGTGAGACTTAATACACATAAGTGAAATTTTATATCTATAAATCCTACAGCTTTTTTAGCGCCTTCTATATCCACTGTTTTTTATGATATATCACTCAACCAAGTAAGCATACAGCATCCTACAAGAATAACCCCTTATCCACCATATCCCCCATCGCTATTAACCTCCTACACTTTTAACCCCTAAAACGATATAGCCCCCAACACAATAACCCCTACACTACTTAACCCCTAAACTGCCACATACCCATCACACACTACCATGCTACACTATTAACCCCTAAACTGTAATAACCCCTGCACTACTTAACCCCATCACAATAATCCCTACACTACTTAAACCCTAAACCGCCATTACCTCCACCGCAATTACCCTTACACTACTTAACCCCCAAAACTCCTATCCTAGGACCCCCCTAAGTTACAAAAAAAAAAACATTACCAAAAATATAAAAACACTACTAATAAAATCCCTATCCTTAAACTAAAGTACCGTGAAACAAAAAGCCCCTCTAAAAAAATCTATACTAAAACTAAAATAAAATAAACAAATTAAATCAGCCAGTAGAATAAAAGCTTTTCCTTTTGGCTGATTTTAATTGAAGGACACACGTATATAAGGGGGAACATTGCATTTAATCTTCAGAGTGCTGCGGTGACAGCATGAAGAAGGATCGGATGGAAGATCAGAAGAGGACAGCCTAAGAAGCTCAAGTAGCACTGCCATGGACCCGCCGCTGCCTCCCCAAAGGAGCCGGATTCAAAAGAATGAGTACAAACTTTGGGGTAGCGTTAGTTTTTTTGCGGGGGGGTTGCAAAAGAGCTATAATCACTTCTACTAGGGCACTTTCAGACAAATGCCCTTTTCAGGGCAATATTTAGATTAGGTGTTTTTAAAGATAGGTTTTTTTTATTTGTGTGGAAATTTTAATTTTAGTATAGTTTTTTTTTTAGTGGTGCTTTTTTTCAGGGTACTTTAGTTTTAGGATAGGGCTTTTTTTAGTAGTGTTTTTTTGTTTTCGGTAATGCTGTTTTTTTTTTAATACTGGTAGTTTTTTTTGTAACTTAGGAGGTCTTCGGTTAGGGGTCTTGGGAGGTTAGCTGTTAGGGAATTAAGTAGTGTAGGGGTTATTGCGGTGGGGTTGTAGTGGTTTAGGGGTTCATAGATTAGGGGGCCTATTGCACTGTGGTTGTGGCGGATTAGGGTTAATAGTGTAGGAGTTAATAGCGATGGGGAGTTAAGGCGGATTAGGGATTAATAGTGTAGCATGGTAAATTTGCAATGGGGGATATGACGGATTAGGGGTTAATAGTGTAGTGTGGTTAGTTTGCTCTGGGGGTGAGGCACATAAGGGGTTAATAGTTTAGAGGTGCATTATATGTATATACAATATTTTATCTTTATGCATTTTCTTGTATAATGCATATTATTTTAATTATTGTATTGATTTTAAACAGTTTTTTTCTGGGTGTCATATTTTTTACAAAACAATATTTATTTTTCATTATATAAATATGTTATAAAAGTCAGTACCCGCAACTTTTCATTTTTACATAACTGCATTTTTTTAACTTTGAATTTTAATGGAGAAAGATTGACAGTAGTGCTATATATTCCAAGCGCTGCCCTGCAGGTTAGGTATAGGTTTCCAGCCATATTTGTGATATTTTCCAGTGAGCCACGTAGTGTAGGGACTGTAAAACGAAGGTTACACAGGCATTATTAGAAGTGTTCCTACACATAAACCTTTTTTTATTTCAGCGAACGCATTGTCTGTGTTGTGTAGGATCACTTCAAATACAGTCCCCCTCCACTCATGAGAGTGGCAATGTGGGCGGACTTTTGCTGAAGCCGTGATCCCTATTATTTCCTATGGAAGACACATCACCACTCGTCAGAACAGCGAGGTTCTGTCCACTTTTTTAGAATATATTGGCAGATGTTTTGAATATCAGGGCCTTTGTATGCAGTTATTTTACAATTAACCACAGGTGTTCCTTAGCATTGTCTTCAAAATGTACCCCCACATACTCCTTTGTGCCTGGGTATTAAGTCAGTCAATTAGTGCTTTGGGTGTAATTATTATTTTAGCTGACTTTCATGTATGACCCCCCCCCTGCTGACTTTTGAAATTACTTTGGACCATGACTGAATACCTGCGTATGTTCCTTCTTGCTCTGGTGTGACTTACGTATTGATTAACCCTTGATTGCTGCCTGAATTACTATGTATGTTTTTGCCTAAATACTGGATTGAGGTTGTTGCATACTGCATGGGTGAAATGGGGTCAACTTATCTGCAAAGCGTGTCAGTGTGATCTGGTTAGGCATGTACTTGCAAAACTGATCTTCATTTCATATTCTTGTGCTGAATCTCCCTTTTTTCAATTGAAGCTACTGTAGTGGCAAAGAGTATACTTGTGCAAAACACATTTTTACATTTCTTTTAACTTCACCTATACTATCACTACTGGTTTAGAAGGAAATAACACAGCAGTCTAGTTATCTACTAGTTGGCTTAGATATCTATTGGAAAAACATGGTGCACCTTTTTGAGCACATGTTTTATACTGCTATAACTTTAACTAGCTGCTGCTCATTATACTGTGTTGTTTGCTGAGTGATATGTACGTTTGCTTCAGCTTGCAGTACCTCTTTGCCTAGCTACTTTGTTTTTCATTTTCTGGACTGACCTTATAAAATCAGATTGCAGCAGCCTTGCAGCACCTCTTGTCCAACCTATCTTGTTTGCCATGAACTGGACCTTATATAACCAGATTGCTTTAGCCTTGTCATACCTTTTTTCCAGCTACCTTGTAAGGCATTTTCTGGATTAAATTGATATAATTGGATTCTTGCAGCATTGCAGTACCTCTTAGTCCAATTGCTCTGTTTGCCATTAAGTGGGCTGAACTTATAAAACCAGATTGATCAAGTCTTTTTTTACTATTTACTGGACTGAGTTTATATCATTTGATTGCTGCTTCCCCTGCAATATCACACTTTGACCAGGCAGTATCCATTCTCCATATGATGTGTCTTCCTTTGCTATAGGTATTGCTTACTCACATTATATTTGGACCAATCCTATTGTATTACTTAATCAGTGGATCCAATACCAAGATTGCACAAGTGAATTGTTGAAATGTAACTGAGAAATTCAAGCATAATTCATGATCAAGCAAGCACAACAACACTCATTTTATAGTTAATTGAAGGTTTACATTGTTTAAATATCACTTTATAAATAAGCATGAAACATATTTTATTTATTATATACCTTCCATCGATACCTTTAAACAAAAAAACAATCCTCATTGGTTATGTGTTCAATTCCAAAATTGGGGCTGATAAAACCCATCTGCCGAGTTACTTGGCAACCTGCTTATTTCACTCTGGTTCCAACTGAGGCAGCCAAGAAAATTGTTTTTTTTTATATTCAACATTAGGATGGAGCTTGATTAACTGAAAGCAAGTGAGAGGTGCGTGTTTATCATCAGTGGTGCGAGGTGAATCCAGGACAAAGCAAGCATATGGGGGAAGGCCCAACCAAGAGTGCCAATGTCTTACACCCTTTCACTGCCAGGACCGCACAAGTCATTGATAAGTTTGTTAGACATTGCTTTATTATGTGTTGCAAGTCACAAGGAAGTAATCATTTAATAAATGTCATAGTAGGGCCACTTATCACCCCCATGTAAATATTGTGTAACGTTATACACTTTTATCCACATTCGCTATAAAGTTGCTAACAGGTAAATTGATGCCAATTATTTGCAATTGGTAAACTTTATAAAAATGAAGAGTTAAAAGGAAGACATACAATTTATTACTTTGCTAAACTATGGTGTTTCAATAGCACCTTGAATGTGGTGATATCAGAGCAAGTTCTTGCAGGATTTATATTAATAATAAAGTATGCGCACAGTCAACACAAAACAGACCCCATTATCCCTTGTATTTACAGAAGAAAAACACTGATGTGGATTTAAATTTTAATATGGGATCAAGTCACCATCAACAACTTGATAAGCTAATGACAATAATAACAGGTTCTTTTTGCAGATGGCAACTGACCACATGTGACATAAAATAAAACAACTTGAAAGTGTACAACAAAAAGAGAACAAAAAAAGTTTAATAGCCTACTAGCCATATTTTCTTTTTACTTCAAGGCTGGATCAGCTTCACCAGTTCTTTTTAGGGTCACCACCAAGCCAATGCTTTACTGACATAGCTAATAATGTTGTAGCCAATGTAGTTTGTCATTTATTTGTATATATATAAATAGTAGCACCAAGTATTACTTTTTTTGCACTAGACCTATTGTCTTCAATACCTACTTATGTTACAAGCTGCGTCATCTTGAATGTTCTCTCAATATTTGAAGTGTAACATTCCTAAAACTAAGCAGATATTCTTTTCCCCTTCATCCACATAATATAATATAATATGATTCCCTTAAAATTATAATATATTGTAAGGGAATATTTGTGCTGCTTCCAGAGTTCCTAATTTGAAATGCATATTAAACACATTGGGTTCCATTCTAATCATGCACATCACATGGGTTTTCAAGTTCTACCCTATTCTAAAATGTTTGTAATCTCCACAATAAGCCATTTATCTTACACTTTTCAAATGAAGTTTTCATAAGCAAAACCCCCTATATCTTGCATGAGGATAATTTGATTCAGTATTCCAAATAAACAGAAAAAAAGTCTGGTACAATGATTACAATGAAGAACAATGATTCTGTACATCATGGTCAACATGATCTACCTATACCTTAAATGATAGCCTCCTAATGCCTCTACAGAACTGCTTACCCGCTTCTGGCTGCAGCGCACAATGAGAAAGGTCTCTATGTTGTGCTTCTTCAAATAGGCATTTCGTTCATCCCCACAGCCTGGCTCTACCTCGTAATCTCCATTTAAATAGTTGAGTGTTGCCTTTGTGATGTGAATACGCCTGGAGATCATAAATGGAAAAGAAAAATGTGTTACTTTGCTTGATACACAGACTAAATAGGAACTCTACTGTATGGTTGCTCATTACACAGCCATTAAATCATCTTGAAATATTACAGACCAAACACTGTTGAAACCTAAATGATGTATGAACCTATCTGCATGATTTAGCACAGTAAAAATTAGACTATAGAGAAAATGTATCAACTACAAACCACCTGCCAGCATAAATTTAATTTATCTGGAGGTAGCAGAGATACCCCCCCCCCCAAGTTTTCTTGTTAACGGTGATTGACAGGCCTGCACACAAACGCTCTTTTCTCATTTTAAATTTCACCAAACGATGCTGCATAGCAAGTGGCAAATGTAGGTTGATAGGTTCTTTGCTTGAGAACTTGCAGCTTGATAAACTTTCTTGTATGGTTCAATAAAGTTAGAATTTGGCTTAGCATGATCGGTTTAACTTGGATTAAATGATTTCCACTGCACATATGTAAAGCAAACTCTTCCACTTAATGATATTTTACAGGCAAATCTAAATTTATAATTCAAAAGATACACTGTGTCTGTATAAAAAATGCATCTTTTTAAACTTGATAACTTTTGCATACAAACAATAAATCAGGACATAAGAGTCATGTGACTGTAACTATGTAGACTAGCGAGTGCAATACAACAAACAGTGCTGCAAACTATCCAGCTAAATATTGATCAAGACACGCACATACACTAGAGCCTACTGCAGTATGCTCTTATGGAAAGGAACTAAGGGCTTGTTTCCATTGAGTCGTTAAAAATGGAGCCGTAAGCTACCAAAGCGGCCGACAGCTAAAAAGTAATTTACGGCTCCATTTTAGTACCAGGTTTCCATTAAAATAATTTCCCCTTTGCGTGCGGTCGCTCTTTTCGTGTAGGTTTGAGTTGTGTTAACGCTTCCACCCGATGCCAGATTTCTAAAACATTAATAGGTTACTATGGTAACCCGACCTTACACTACACTCGATCGCATATATGGAGCCGCAAACAAGTGCTCGCTGTTAAAATAAAATCAAACACCTAACACATGCACAATAGCTACCTCTCAACTGCAACCCCCCCCACCGCAATAACTAATGTATTAACCCCTAATCTACCATTCACCCACATCGCAATTAACCTAATTAAACTATTAACCCCTAATCCGCCATGCCCCACAACACAAATAACTAATCACTAAGCACCCTAACCTAACATCCCCTAAAGTAACCCCCATTACATTAATTTAAAAAATCCTAAATTATAATAAAAATAAAAATCCTAACATTAATTTAAAAATTAAACCTAAGATTAAATTACAATAATTAAATCTAAAATTACAAAAAATAAAAAAGGCTAAAATTACAGAAAAAAAATAAACCAAATTATACAAAATAAAAAAATTAAACCTAATCCCTTTGAAAATAAAAAATCCCCCAAAAGGGCCTTTTGTAGGGCATTGCCCTAAGGTAAAGGACCAGTAAACACAGTAGATTTGCATAATCAACAAATGCAAGATAACAAGACAATGCAATAGCACTTAGTCTGAATTTCAAATGAGTAGTAGATTTTTTTCTAACAAATTTCAAAGTTGTGTTTATTTTCACTTCCCCTGTACCATGTGACAGCCATCAGCCAATCACAAATGCATATACATATATTCTGTGAATTCTTGCACATGCTCAAGAGGAGCTGGTGACTCAAAAAGTTTAAATATAAAAGTCTGTGCATATTTTTTCTAATAGAAGTAAATTGGAAAGTTGTTTAAAATGACATGCTTTATCTGAATCATGAAAGTTTCATTTGACCTGAGTGTCCCATTAAAAAGCTCTTTTACCTTAAAAGATTCTAAGTCCCGCCTCTAACAGCAAAACCCCCCACCCACCAAACCCCCCAAAATAAAAAAAAACTAACACTAAAGAATCCTAAACTACCCATTGCCCCTAAAGGGGCATTTGTATGGGCATTGCCCTTAAAAGGGCATTCAACTCTTTTACTGCACTTAAAAGGCCATTCAGCTCTTTTTCAGTGCCCAAAATCTCCAATGGGATTGAGTTTGCATTCTATTGGCTGTTCCAATCAGCCAATAGAATGTGAGCTCAATCCTATTGGCTGATTGGATCAGCCAATAGGATTAAAGCTCAATCCTATTGGCTGACTGCATTAGCCAATAGGATTTTTTACCCTTTAATTACGATTGGCTGATAAAATTCTATCAGCCAATCGGAATGCAAGGGACGCCATCTAGGATGAAGTCCCTTAAAAGGAACCATCAGTGTACGGCTGGGACTGTATGAAGAGGATGCTCCACGCCGGATGTCTTAAAAATGGACCCGCTCCGCGCCGGAAGGATGAAGATAGAAGATGCCGTCTGGATGAAGACTACTGCCCGCCTGGAGGACGACTTCTTGCCGCTTGGATGAAGACTTCTCCCGGCTTCGTTGAGGACTTCTTGCCGCTTGAATGAAGACTTCTCCCGGCTGGATGAGGATGGATGTCCGGTCTTCAAAAACTGTAAGTGGATCTTCGGGGGTTAGTGTTAGGTTTTTTTAATGATTTATTGGGTGGGTTTTATATTTAGATAAGGGACTTTGGGCACCGTAAAAGAGCTAAATGCCCTTTTAAGGGCAATGCCCATACAAATGCCCTTTTCAGGGCATTGGGGAGTTTAGGTTTATTTAGATAGGATTTTATTTGGGGGGTTTGGTTGTGTGGGTGGTGGGTTTTACTGTTGGGGGGTTGTTTGTATATTTTTTTACAGGTAAAAGAGCTGATTTCTTTGGGGCAATGCCCTGCAAAAGGCCCTTTTAAGGGCTATTGGCAGTTTAGTGTAGGCTAGGGTTTTTTTTATTTTGGGAGGGCTTTTTTATTTTGATAGGGCTATTAGATTAGGAGTAATTTGTTTTTATTTTTGATTTCTTTTTTTATTTTGTGTAATTTAGTGTTTATTTTTTGTAATTTAGTTAATTGTATTTCATTAATGTAATTTATTTAATTTTAGTATAATGTTAGGTTTAACTGTAAGACAGGTTAGGTTTTATTTCACAGGTAAATTTGTTATTTTTACTAGGTAGTTAGTAAATAGTTAATAACTATTTACTAACTAATCAACCTAGTTAAAATAAATACAAACTTACCTTAAAAATAAAACCTAAGATAGCTACAATGTAACTATTACTTATATTGTAGCTACCTTAGGTTTTATTTTACAGGTAAGTATGTATTTAGTTTTAAACAGGAATAATTTAGGTATTAATTGTAATTTTTATTTGGAATTATTTTAATTATGTTAAAGTTAGTGGGTGTTAGGGTTTACGTTAGGGTTAGACTTAGGGTTAGGTTTAGAGGTTAATAATTTTAGTATAGTGGTGGCGACATTGGGGGCAGCAGATTAGGGGTTAAAAAGTGTAGTTAGGTGGCTGCGATTTTGGGGCAGCAGATTTGGGGTTAATAACAGTAATATAGGTTGCGGCGATGTTAGGGACAGCAGATTAGGGGTTAATAAGTGTAGGTAGGTGGCAACGACATTGGGGGCAGCAGATTAGGGGTTAATAATGTTTAACTAGTGTTTGCGATGCAGGAGTGCGGCGGTTTAGGGGTTAATATGTTTATTATAGTGGCGGTGATGTCTGGAGCGGCAGATTAGGGGTTAATAATTTTATTTTAGTGTATGCGATGCAGGAGGGCCTCGGTTTAGGGGTTAATAGGTAGTTTATGGGTGTTAGTGTACTTTTTAGCACTTTAGTTATGAGTTTTATGTTACGGTGTTGTAACATAAAAGCCATAACTACTGACTTTTAGTTTACGGTATGGATCTTGTAGTTATAGGCTGTACCGCTCACTTTTTGGCCTGCCAGGCAAACTCGTAATACCGGCGCTATGGAAGTCCCATTGAAAAATGACTTTTTGAAAGGTGCGTTAGTTACGTTGCGTTACGACCAAAAAGGTGTGCGGTACAGCTATACCTTCAACACCTGCTTTTTAACTCATAACGCACAACTTGTAATCTAGTTGTTTGAAATTTGCCACCAAATGTTCTACTGCTCATTTCAAATTCAAAGTAAATGCCATTGCCTTGTATTGATATTTTATATTTTTCAGTTATTCAATTCTACTGTATTCCGTGGTCCTTTAACAAAATCTAGTTTATTTTCTACTGCTTTAAAATTAGTTTCTTTACATTTGATTAAAGGCTATAAGTAATCAAATCTATAATAAAAAAAGTAAACACTGATTCAGACTAAATACTCATCCTATATATATTAAATGCAAAGTTCAATCAAATCCAGCACAACAGGCAGTTTAGTGTAGGCTAGGGTTTTTTTTATTTTGGGAGGGCTTTTTTATTTTGATAGGGCTATTAGATTAGGAGTAATTTGTTTTTATTTTTGATTTCTTTTTTTATTTTGTGTAATTTAGTGTTTATTTTTTGTAATTTAGTTAATTGTATTTCATTAATGTAATTTATTTAATTTTAGTATAATGTTAGGTTTAACTGTAAGACAGGTTAGGTTTTATTTCACAGGTAAATTTGTTATTTTTACTAGGTAGTTAGTAAATAGTTAATAACTATTTACTAACTAATCAACCTAGTTAAAATAAATACAAACTTACCTTAAAAATAAAACCTAAGATAGCTACAATGTAACTATTACTTATATTGTAGCTACCTTAGGTTTTATTTTACAGGTAAGTATGTATTTAGTTTTAAACAGGAATAATTTAGGTATTAATTGTAATTTTTATTTGGAATTATTTTAATTATGTTAAAGTTAGTGGGTGTTAGGGTTTACGTTAGGGTTAGACTTAGGGTTAGGTTTAGAGGTTAATAATTTTAGTATAGTGGTGGCGACATTGGGGGCAGCAGATTAGGGGTTAAAAAGTGTAGTTAGGTGGCTGCGATTTTGGGGGCAGCAGATTTGGGGTTAATAACAGTAATATAGGTTGCGGCGATGTTAGGGACAGCAGATTAGGGGTTAATAAGTGTAGGTAGGTGGCAACGACATTGGGGGCAGCAGATTAGGGGTTAATAATGTTTAACTAGTGTTTGCGATGCAGGAGTGCGGCGGTTTAGGGGTTAATATGTTTATTATAGTGGCGGTGATGTCTGGAGCGGCAGATTAGGGGTTAATAATTTTATTTTAGTGTATGCGATGCAGGAGGGCCTCGGTTTAGGGGTTAATAGGTAGTTTATGGGTGTTAGTGTACTTTTTAGCACTTTAGTTATGAGTTTTATGTTACGGTGTTGTAACATAAAAGCCATAACTACTGACTTTTAGTTTACGGTATGGATCTTGTAGTTATAGGCTGTACCGCTCACTTTTTGGCCTGCCAGGCAAACTCGTAATACCGGCGCTATGGAAGTCCCATTGAAAAATGACTTTTTGAAAGGTGCGTTAGTTACGTTGCGTTACGACCAAAAAGGTGTGCGGTACAGCTATACCTTCAACACCTGCTTTTTAACTCATAACGCACAACTTGTAATCTAGTTGTTTGAAATTTGCCACCAAATGTTCTACTGCTCATTTCAAATTCAAAGTAAATGCCATTGCCTTGTATTGATATTTTATATTTTTCAGTTATTCAATTCTACTGTATTCCGTGGTCCTTTAACAAAATCTAGTTTATTTTCTACTGCTTTAAAATTAGTTTCTTTACATTTGATTAAAGGCTATAAGTAATCAAATCTATAATAAAAAAAGTAAACACTGATTCAGACTAAATACTCATCCTATATATATTAAATGCAAAGTTCAATCAAATCCAGCACAACAGGCAGACAGGTGTGCACGTCCACAGGTTACTGCAAAAACCTTAATCAATATAAAAGTAAAAAACTGGCAGCACCACCTTGGTATGCAGAAGTCTTCTTTATTTCCTATGTAGGAGCAGGTACAAATGACTACGTTTTGGGTCACATACCCTTAGTCATGTCAATTACAAACGAGCACCACAACAACTTTAAATACCTTAACCAGGTGAACTGGCTCCTCCCCTTTAACTCTTTCTTATATATTTCATTTTGGTTCAATCCAGCTCCCCCTAATGGCAGATGAGTAAAGCTTAAATATATAAAATAAAACAAAATACACAAATGTACATACAGATATGTAGCAGGTTAGCCTATTACAGAATTCCTAATGGGAAAATATATAAACCTTTTTATAAATTACAGAAATATACCCAAGTCAAAATCTCTGTTCATACCTTTTGGGTTTAAAGAATCTAGGGTATATATCCAGAATAGTTATTTTCTTTTCAACAGCAGTTCCCTATCACCCCCTCTCCTGGGGACAGGGACCCAGACTATAACTTGAAACCTTAACTATGAAATATTGTGGCCTGCCTCTAAAAAATGGCAGGCCACAGGGGCTTCTGTGTCATTTCTTCTAATGCCAGATTTGTGTTGCACCATTCTGTCTCTTACCCTTTGTGTCGTTTCACCGATGTAAATTTTGGCACACGGACATTTAATAAGAAACACAACAAAAGTGGCATTGCAAGTAAAGTACCCCTTAATTTTTAACCTTTTATCTGTTGTAGGGTGAGAAAAACTATCACCTTTAATAACACTGGTCCTGAGCAAAGGATACCAAGAGAACAAGGTAAATTTGATAAGAGAAGTAAATTGAAAACTCTCTTAAAATGGCACTCAATCTGAATCATGAAACTTTCATTTTGATTTTCATGCCCCATTAAAAATACTGGCCATCATGGTAAAGTACTGACTCCCCATATTAAAAGGGTACTGATACCATCCATTCACAGTATGAAATAAGATCTCATATCGTCTGAGAACAACCATATTAATGTCACCTAATAATGATTTAAAAATACAGCTTTATATCTGTCTATATAATAATATTATGATTAACTCATTTATAATATTACTTGTATTATTCACTCAGCAGTGTCCCTTTAAATAATTTCTGTATTACTGTAAAATTGCATCTAAATTAAAATTTAAATGTATTCATTCGGCATTATGCAAATTACAAGTTCATTACTATAACTACTATGAGATCCTCAAATTCTCAGGAGAAAATGTTAATATTTCCATAATGTACACATTTTGATAAGATAACATAATCCTTGCTGAAAAAATATCAGTTGCAGGACAATTAAAATGCAAATAGAGCAATCCCTTTAAATTGAAATATTCAAATTTCTACATCTTATTTGTGCAATGCCGACCTAATCTGGCCTTTTGATGACCTTGAACATTTTGGAAAAAAAAATTTCATCTCAAAGTGTCAGTTGGAAAATTAAAGTGAAAATAGATGCTAATGATATAACCTTGTTAACACTACGCTGCTGCGCTAAACATAGCTGATCCCTGCTATAGAATGTTACTTTACAGAATACTAATAAAGTAAAGAATCTACACTCTCCCATCAACTATTGAAAAAAGTGTTAACTGCCTTTAGTATTATTTAAACTTTTTATTCTTTATATTTCTGGATTTAATGGGTAAAGTTTTGCCAAATAAAGCTAGGAAAATACTAACCAATCAAACATATATCCCCGTCCAATTACATAAAGATTAAGTTCTTCTGCCAGCAACATCATGTAAAAATCATCATATGCTATTAACTAAAGTGTAACTTTCACACCTTAATAGTTAGAAAGAACAGAACTTATTTTCTTCAAAACCCTTGTTCACGTGTACAAGGTTTTTCGTGATTGCCTTATGTACTTTAACTGTACAGGATACACTCCGAGAATGTAATTTAAATTGTTTTATTGTGTAGTTAAAAAAAAAAAATACAATAAAATTCATTTCCCAACCCTTTTTATGTAACTATTTGAGAAGCTGATTTTTGTTACTACGTGTTCTTCCCTACAAGACCAGATAAGATAAAACAATGCAAGTTTTGCTAACAAAATGACAGATAGTGACAAGCATTGTCTACTCCATTAACTAGTCCTACAAATAAAGTAAGACATAGGAAAAGTTTGATATATGCAACATAAATCACTACATTTTCCTGGAGGCTTCCCGGGGGGGAAGCAACCACATCCCCCTCACATTCAGCCAGGACTACCCCTTAACTATCATAAATACATTTCCCTCACGTATGCCTACACAACCTACCACTCATCCTTATATATTCAGCACCCACCTCTTATCTGCATATATTTATTATACCTACCTACATACAACATCAATCTCCCCACTGTAGAGAACAATATACTTCATACTGACAGCATATACACACACATATACAAAGGCCATCTGCGTTCTACGTGTACTTGTTTAGCCCTCATCTTGTACCTGATGCCCCAGATCTCTTTCAACTTTGACTTCCTCTTTTAATCTGCCTGGCACTCTCTTCCAAAGCCGTTCCCATGGTCCTCTGTCCTTTCACTCCTTTTTTCCTCTTCCCTCTTTCTACTTCCTAACACAAACTTCCTAATCTCCTTTGTATATCGAAGGTTCTACAATTTGCTTCCCCCTAAATCCTTTCACTGATCCTCTTTTGCTGCAGCTTCCACATTGAGCAGTTGACCGCCCCCTTAAAATCCCAACAGTCTATTACAGATGTAAATGCCACTAGCAAGTTCCATCTAAGGAACAATGCCAGAAATGCTATGGAAAATCTTAACTTGCCTGCTGTTTAGATCACTGAAGTACTCTTTTCTAAGTAATTGTGTTTGTTCCTTATATTGCCCCAACTGCAATATGTATAATATATAATATATATATGATATTAAAGGGACAGTCTACACCTTAGTCATCTTAAAGTCTTACCTTAGATTAATCTGCAAATAACCTCCTGCACCTTGTCTATATCATGCAGTAGGAAAGTTAAAGTGCCAGTAAAACTAAAAAATAATGTTATATAATTCTGCACATAGTGCAGAATTATATAACATTATATTAGCAGCAGCTTTATAAAACCCAATATTCCCTGTGAATTTTTATAAAAAAAAGACTGTTTTTCAGACCCGCTCTCTGTGCTCTTCTGAGTGGGTCTGTTTTTATCACAGAGCGCATCTGGCCCGCTGTCAGACAGAGCAGGAACGAGCTGCACTGAGTGTAATGGCGCGGTCAGGCCGGGCTGTGACTAGACAGCTGGCCAGATGCGCTCTGTGATAAAAACAGATCCGCTCAGAAAAGCACAGAGAGGGGGTCTTTTTTTTTATAAAAATTCACAGGGAATATTAGGTTTTATAAAGCTGCTGCTAATATAATGTTATATAATTCTGCACTATGTGCAGAATTATATAACATTATTTTTTAGGTTTACTGGCCCTTTAAAACATTTATATTAATATGAATAATATTTCTGGCCATTTTAAAATACATGCCAAACTTCGCCCACTAATGACATCACAATCTGGGCTGCATATGGCGTCTAATCAAAAAAGGTTCATTAGTTGGATTCAACAGACTGTCAATGCTATTCAGCAGAGTGCCTAGATGCCGCCCAGATTGTGAAGTAATCAGTGGGTGGAGCTTGGCAGCAATTTCAAAGTGGCCAGAAACAATTATTTAAAAAAATTTTTTTTTACTGTTCCAACTGCATGATATAGAAAAGATGCAGCAGGCTATTTGCAGTTTAATCTAAGGTAAGACTTTAGATGAATAAGGTGCAGACTGTCCCTTTAAGTAAAATAATAAATGTGCAACATTTGGTAATTAAGCAGTGATACCATGTGTCCCTCCCCAGTTGCATTTCCTATATTTTCACAATGTTGACGTGAGAGTGTAAGCTTTCCAAGACAGCTTTGTACCTACCCTGCTTTTCCTCCAGCTTCCATCTGATTAGCCAGCGTAACATCATTAGACCACACATCAAACTGCCACTTGCGCAGTCCAAGGACACCACAATGTACGCGTCCGCTGTGAATTCCAACCCTCATGTTGACGTTTACGCCAGTCACTTCCCTTACCAGCCTGAAAGATATGATAGCAAGAAATATTTGATTAATTTATCATATTCAAGTATCCAATGTTTCACTAGTAATATGTTACAAGAATATGATGCAATATTGCATATTTATGTGTATCAATTCCTACTTTTCTGAACTCCAGACACTTACTGACAAAGACATCAAGTATACAAATCCACTGTAACAAACACGTATCTACAAATGAGTTAGATAGCAAGATTTAAAACAAGATAACATTATATTGACAGTAAAAATATTGTAATACTGTATATTATTTTACAATTAATACATAAGCCAGCAAAAGAGAGTAATCAAAGCACACTATCCAACTGTGGAGTCTCTTTCTCAGATAAAACTAAGGGTAAAAAAAGACAGTTGTGCAAGACATGCCCATCTGAACACTCTTGCAATAATAAACTTAAAAAAAAAACACATATATAAATGTCAATAGATTTATAAAAGTATGCATTTGAATCCTTAATATTTTATTATGTTAATGGATCTTTGCTTTAGCATTTGAATTTCAGTTTAAGGGTCAGTAAAGTCAAAATTTTAAAACGTTCATGAGTAAGAAACAGTGCAATTTTAAACATTCCAATTTACATCCATTGTCTAATTTGCTGCATTCTATATGTGTCCTTTGTTAAAAAAAAGCATACCTAGATAGGCTCAGGAGCGGCAAAGAACTACTGGAAGCTAGCTGCTAGCTGCATATATATGACTCTTGGCTCACCCCATGGCCCCTACTTATCAAGCCGTCAACTTACTTGCATTTGACGGCACCAATACGCTCGCCTAAGTTTGCCTAACATCGCTGCCGTGGACATGAATAAGCTCTCCAAAATTATCAAAAAAGCTGTCAAAAAGCCGTGCACCAAGTAAGTGATGAGCAGCGGACTGTTGTTAACTAACAGTCATTGATCTCGCTGCTCTTCGATTTTTACAGCTTTATTGCTACCCTGTCACTAAGCACTCACACTATACTAAACTGTTTTACCCCCTATACTGTCGCTCCCGGTGCCCCCCGCAACTAAATAAAGTTATTAACCCCTAAACTGCCGCTCCTGGAGCCCCCCGCAACTAAATAAAGTTATTAACCCCTAAATTGCCGCTCCCGGAGCCCCCCACAGCTAAATAAAGTTATTAACCCCTAATTCGCCGCTCCCGGAGCCCACCGTCACCTACATTACACATATTAACCCCCCTATACCGCCGCCACCTACATAAAGTTATTAACCCCTATCCTGCTGCTCCCGGACCCCGCCGCAACTAAAGAAAGTGTTTAACCCCTAAACCACCGCTCCCGGAGCCCACCGTCACCTACATTATACATATTAACCCCTGATCTGCTGCCCTCTATACCACCTCCACCTAAATAAAGTTATTAACCCCTATCCTGCCGCTCCCGGACCCCGCTGCAACTAAACAAAGTGTTTAACCCCTAAACCACCGCTCCCGGAGCCCACCACCACCTACATTAACGGCTAGATTTAGAGTTTTGTCGGTAACGACCCGCGTAGCTAACGCTGGCTTTTTTCTGGCCGCACCTTTAAAATAACTCTGGTATTGAGAGTCCACAGAATGGCTGCGTTAGGCTCCAAAAAAGGAGTGTAGAGCATATTTAACGCAACTTCAACTCTCGATACCAGAGTTGCTTACGGACGCGGCCAGCTTCAAAAACGTGCTCGTGCACGATTCCCCCATAGGAAATAATGGGGCTGTTTGAGCTGAAAAAAAACCTAACACCTGCAAAAAAGCCGCGTTCAGCTTCCCCATTGTTTGCTATGGGGAAACACTTCCTACGTCTGCACCTAACACTCTAACATGTACCCGAGTCTAAACACCCCTAACCTTACACTTATTAACCCCTAATCTTCCGCCCCCACTATCGCTGACCCCTGCATATTATTATTAACCCCTAATCTGCCGCTCCGTAAACCGCCGCTACTTACATTATCGATATGTACCCCTAATCTGCTCTCCCTAACACCGCCGACCCCTATATTATATTTATTAACCCCTAATCTGCCCCCCACAACGTCGCCTCCACCTGCCTACACTTATTAACCCCTAATCTGCCAAGCGGACCGCACCGCTATTATAATAAAGTTATTAACCCCTAATCCGCCTCACTAACCCTATAATAAATAGTATTAACCCCTAATCTGCCCTCCCTAACATCGCCGACACCTAACTTCAAACATTAACCCCTAATCTGCCGACTGGAGCTCACCGCTATTCTAATAAATTTATTAACCCCTAAAGCTAAGTCTAACCCTAACACTAACACCCCCCTAAGTTAAATATAATTTAAATCTAACTAAATAAATTAACTCTTATTAAATAAATTATTCCTATTTAAAGTTAAATACTTACCTGTAAAATAAATCCTAATATAAATATAATTTATATTGTAGCTATATTATAGCTATTTTAGGATTTATATTTATTTTACAGGTAACTTTGTATTTATTTTAACCAGGTACAATAGCTAAAATAGTTAAAATAATTACAAAATTACCTGTAAAATAAATCCTAACCTAAGTTACAATTAAACCTAACACTACACTATCAATAAATTAATTAAATAAAATACCTACAATTACCTACAATTAAACCTAACACTACACTATCAATAAATTAATTAAATACAATATCTACAAATAAATACAATGAAATAAACTAACTAAAGTACAAAAAATAAAAAAGAACTAAGTTACAAAAAATAATAAAAATATTTACAAACATCAGAAAAATATTACAACAATTTTAAACTAATTACACCTACTCTAAGCCCCCTAATAAAATAACAAAGACCCCCAAAATAAAAAAATGTCCTACCCTATTCTAAATTACTAAAGTTCAAAGCTCTTTTACCTTACCAGCCCTGAACAGGGCCCTTTGCGGGGCATGCCCCAAAGAATTCAGCTCTTTTGCATGTAAAAAAAACACATACAATACCCCCCCCCCCAACATTACAACCCACCACCCACATACCTCTAATCTGACCCAAACCCCCCTTAAATAAACCTAACACTAAGCCCCTGAAGATCTTCCTACCTTATCTTCACCATACCAGGTTCACCGATCGATCCAGAAGAGCTCCTCCGATGTCCTGATCCAAGCCCAAGCAGGGGGCTGAAGATGTCCATGATCCGGCTGAAGTCATCATCCAAGCGGGAGCTGAAGAGGTCCATGATCCGGCTGAAGTCATCATCCAAGCGGGAGCTGAAGAGGTCCATGATCCGGCTGAAGTCTTCTATCAACGGCATCTTCAATCTTCTTTCTTCCGGATCCATCTTGCAGACCTCCGACGCGGAACATCCTGCTGGCCCGACGGACTACCGACGAATGAAGGCTCGCATTCTATTGGCTGTTCCGATCAGCCAATAGAATGCGAGCTCAATCTGATTGGCTGATCGGATCGGCCAATAGGATTGAACTTGATTCTGATTGGCTGATTCCATCAGCCAATCAGAATTTTCCTACCTTAATTCCGATTGGCTGATAGAATCCTATCAGCCAATCGGAATTCGAGGGACGCCATCTTGGATGACGTCCCTTAAAGGAGCCTTCATTCGTCGGTAGTCCGTCGGGCCAGCAGGATGTTCCGCGACGGAGGTCTGCAAGATGGATCCGGAAGAAAGAAGCTTGAAGATGCCGTTGATAGAAGACTTCAGCCGGATCATGGACCTCTTCAGCTCCTGCTTGGATGATGACTTCAGCCGGATCATGGACATCTTCAGCCCCCTGCTTGGGCTTGGATCAGGACACCGGAGGAGCTCTTCTGGATCGATCGGTGAACCTGGTATGGTGAAGATAAGCTAGGAAGATCTTCAGGGGCTTAGTGTTAGGTTTATTTAAGGGGGGTTTGGGTTAGATTAGGGGTATGTGGGTGGTGGGTTGTAATGTTGGGGGGGGGGTATTGTATGTGTTTTTTTTACAGGCAAAAGCGCTGAATTCTTTGGGGCATGCCCCGCAAAGAGCCCTGTTCAGGGCTGGTAAGGTAAAAGAGCTTTGAACTTTAGTAATTTCGAATAGGGTAGGGCATTTTTTTATTTTGGTGGTCTTTATTATTTTATTAGGGGGCTTAGAGTAGGTGTAATTAGTTTAAAATTGTTGTAATATTTTTCTGATGTTTGTAAATATTTTTTTTATTTTTTGTAACTTAGTTCTTTTTTATTTTTTGTACTTTAGTTAGTTTATTTCATTGTATTTATTTGTATATATTGTATTTAATTAATTTATTGATAGTGTAGTGTTAGGTTTAATTGTAGGTAATTGTAGGTATTTTATTTAATTAATTTATTGATAGTGTAGTGTTAGGTTTAATTGTAACTTAGGTTAGGATTTATTTTACAGGTAATTTTGTAATTATTTTAACTATTTTAGCTATTGTACCTGGTTAAAATAAATACAAAGTTACCTGTAAAATAAATATAAATCCTAAAATAGCTATAATATAAATATAATTTATATTGTAGCTATATTAGGATTTATTTTACAGGTAAGTATTTAGCTTTAAATAGGAATAATTTATTTAATAAGAGTTAATTTATTTCGTTAGATTTAAATTATATTTAACTTAGGGGGGTGTTAGTGTTAGGGTTAGACTTAGCTTTAGGGGTTAATAAATTTATTAGAATAGCGGTGAGCTCCAGTCGGCAGATTAGGGGTTAATGTTTGAAGTTAGGTGTCGGCGATGTTAGGGAGGGCAGATTAGGGGTTAATACTATTTATTATAGGGTTAGTGAGGCGGATTAAGGGTTAATAACTTTATTATAGTAGCGGTGCGGTCCGCTCGGCAGATTAGGGGTTAATAAGTGTAGGCAGGTGGAGGCGACGTTGAGGGGGGCAGATTAGGGGTTAATAAATATAATATAGGGGTCGGCGGTGTTAGGGGCAGCAGATTAGGGGTACATAAGTATAACGTAGGTGGCGGTCGGCAGATTAGGGGTTAAAAAAATTTAATCGAGTGGCGGCGATGTGGGGGGACCTCGGTTTAGGGGTACATAGGTAGTTTATGGGTGTTAGTGTACTTTAGAGCACAGTAGTTAAGAGCTTTATAAACCGGCGTTAGCCCAGAAAGCTCTTAACTACTGACTTTTTTCTGCGGCTGGAGTTTTGTCGTTAGATTTCTAACGCTCACTTCAGACACGACTCTAAATAACGGAGTTAGAAAGATCCCATTGAAAAGATAGGATACGCAATTGACGTAAGGGGATCTGCGGTATGGAAAAGTCGCGGCTGAAAAGTGAGCGTTAGACCCTTTCCTGACTGACTCCAAATACCGGCGGTAGCCTAAAACCAGCGTTAGGAGCCTCTAACGCTGGTTTTCACGGCTACCGCCAAACTCTAAATCTAGGCCTATATTTCTTAACCCCTAATCTGCCCCCCCTATACTGCCGCCACTATAGTAAATGTATTAACCCCTAAATCTAACTCTAACTGTAATCCTAACACTCCCTAACTTAAATATTATTTAAATAAATCTAAATAAAATTCCTACAATTAACTAAACTATAAAATAAACCCTAAGATAGCTACAATATAACTAATAATTACATTGTAGCTATCTCAGGGTTTATTTTTATTTTACAGGCAACTTTGTATTTATTTTAACTAGGTACAATAGTTATTAAATAGTTATTAACTATTTAATAACTACCTAGTTAAAATAAAGACAAATTTACCTGTAAAATAAAACCTAACCTAAGTTACAATTACACCTAACACTACACTACAATTAAATTAATTAAATAAATTAACTACAATGAAATACAATTAAATTAAATAAAATAGGCAAGCTCAGGAGCAGCAGATAACCTAGGTTCCTACTGTTGATTGGTGGTTGCATATATATATTGATTGTGATTATCTCACCCATGTGTTCAGTTAGAAACCATTAGTGCATTGCTGCTCCTTCAACAAATGATACCAAGAGAATGAAACAAATTATATAATAGAAGTAAATTAGAAAGTTTTTTAAAATTATAATCTCTATCTGAATCATGAAACAAAAAAATGGGTTTCATGTCCCTTTAAGCAGATGAAAACATGTAAAAACATATTTATGCAATATTCATTATTAATAAACGGCTAGATTACGAGTTTTGCATTATGAGTACTAACTTGCACATTATTGTCACCGCTCACTTACCTACAGCGCTGGTATTACAGGTTTTTCTAAACCCGGCGTTATTAGGCAAGAAGTGAGCGTAGAGCTAAATTGAGCTCCATACCACACTCCAATACCAGGGCTGCTTAAGTCAGCGGTGAGCTGGTTGTACGTGCTCGTGCACGATTTCCCCATAGACATCAATGGGGAGAGCTGGCTGAGAAAAAGTCTAACACCTGCAAATAAGCAGCGTAAAGCTCAGTAACGCAGCCCCATTGATTCCTATGGGGAAACACATGTTTACACCTAACATGAACCCAGATTCTAAACACCCCTAATCTTACACTTATTAACTCCTAATCTGCTGCCCGACATAGCCGACACCTACATTATACTTATTAACCCCTAATCTGCCGCGCCGAACATCGCCGCCACCTACATTATACTTATGAACCCCTAATCTGCTGCCCCCAACATCGCAGACACCTACATTATATTTATTAACCCCTAATCTGCTGCCCACAACATTGCCGACACCTACATAATGTTATTAACCCCTAATCTGCCGCCTCTAACATCGCCGCCACTATACTAAATTTATTAACCCCTAAACCTAAGTCTAACCCTAACACCCCCTAACTTAAATATAATTAAAATAAATATAAATAAAACCTACAATTATTACCTAAATAAGTCCTATTTAAAACTAAATACTTACCTGTAAAATAAACCCTAAGCTAGCTACAATATAACTAATAGTGACATTGTAGCTATCTTAGGTTTTATTTTTATTTCACAGGAACGTTTGTATTTATTTTAACTAGGTAGAATATTTACTAAATAGTTATTAACTATTTACTAACTACCTAGCTAAAATAAATACAAATTTACCTGTAAAATAAAACCTAACCTAAGTTACACTAATACCTAACCTTACACTACAATTAAATAAATTACCTAAATTAAATACAATTACCTAAATTAAATACAATTAAATAAATTAAATACAATTAAATAAATTAAATACAATTAGCTAAATTACAAAAACAAACACTAAATTACAGAAAATAAAAAACAAATTACAAGATCTTTAAACTAATTACACCTAATCTAATAACCCTATCAATATAAAAAAAGCCTCCCCAAAATAAAAAAAAACCTAGCCTAACCTAAACTACCAATAGCCCTTAAAAAGGCCTTTTGTGGTCATTGCCCCAAAGAAATCAGCTCTTTTACCTGAAAAAAATACAAACAACCCCCCAATAGTAAAACCTACCAACCACACAACCAACCCCCCACATAAAACCCTAACTAAAAAAACCTAAGCTCCTCATTGCCCTAAAAAGGGCATTTGGATGGGCATTGCCCTTAAAAGGGCATTTAGCTCTATTGAGGCCCAAAGTCCCTAATCTAAAAAATAAACCCACCCAATATACCCTTAAAAAAATCCTAACACTAACCCCCGAAAATTCACTTACCGGGAGAAGTCTTCATTCAAGCGGCAAGATGTCCTCAACGAAGCCGGCAGAAGTGGTCCTCCAGACGGGCAGAAGTGGTCCTCCAGACGGGCAGAAGTCTTCATCCAGACGTCATCTTCTATCTTCATCTTTCCGGGGTCCATCTTCAAGACATCCGACGCGGAGCATGATTGGAACAGCCAAGCTCAATCCTATTGGCTGATTGGATCAGCCAATAGGATTGAAGTTCAATCCTATTGGCTGATTGCATCAGCCAATAGGATTTTTTCAACCTTAATTCCGATTGGCTGATAGAATTCTATCAGCCAATCAGAATCTAAGTGTAAGGATCACAGTTAGCTAGATTGTGGATCTCAGCTGCGGAGCTAATAAGTTTGAATGTATGCCAGTGAAGGTTAAATACAAAGCTATCTGTTGCTAAGTATTCCCAACAAGGCAAAAGAGAGTTGCTGTAAGTGTCTATCCTGATCAGTATTTCTGAATCAGGATAAGAATAAATAAGGAAGTTCCCAGAGCTTGGGCTTAACTTGAATCAAAATTATTTGCAGAGCGTATTTGGCTTCTGCTGCAAGGAAACAGGCACCTGTGTAAACTGAGTTCAGAGTAAGACTGTGTTAGTGGTGAATCTGTTCTGCCTGTGCTGACAGGTGTCTGTGCTGCAGAGGAATGGACACGCTGTGAGAGGTGTGTGCAGCGTGTAGCAGCTGCGTTCTGAAAAATGGCAGAGGTGATTTGGTGAGAGCAGGTAATGAGAGCTCAAGTGCAGGTTATTTGTTGAAAAGAATCAGGAGGGTTTTAATACAACCGGAGGTCAGTCATAAGGTGGTAGGAATATTCAGCGAGGAGATGAAGAAATTAGATAATAGCTCCGGTCTCACTTGTTTGTAGCAGGTGCTGTTGTAAGAGGTATTGATTCCTGTAAAAGTTAAACGTAGATCCAAGTGGGAATTGTCTTTAAACACAAACAATCCTGTTCTGTGGTTCTTGGAGGTAATCAGTGTAATATGGAGAGCCTGGAAAGTTTCTCCTGCAGAGAATAGGAACTTGAACTAGTGAGCTCAAACAATACTGAAGCAAGGAGGAAGGGGCGTGACCAGGTTAATATAAGCTTGGAATCTGAATGCAGTGAATCCTTAAAGGGACATAGGAGATGAGCGACAATAAACCCTGACATACCCCCCCTCTCAGGGTAGCTTCCCAGAAGCTACAAAACGAGGCCGATCCGGATTCCTCCTATGGAAGAAGGAAACTAGTCTGGGAGCATGTACATTGGTAGACGGTTCCCATGAATCGTCCTCAGAACTGAAACCCTTCCAATGAATCAAATACTGAAGAACACCACTGACGATGCGGGAGTCTAATATAGAGTCAACTTCATATTCGTCATCTGATTCGATCAGAGTTTCAGGAGGTGTTAAGGTGTCCAAGCATCTGGTTTGCCGGTGAGGTTTGAGTAAACTTACATGGAAAGTGGGGTGTAGTCTGTAGTTAGAGGGTAAACTTAAAGTGACAGCGTTGGGATTCACGATCTTTGTTATAGGAAAAGGTCCAATGAAAGAAGTGCTAAGTTTCTTACTAGGTGTCCTTAATTTAATGTTCTCTTAATCTTCAGTCTATTTGGATGCTTAAAGTGATCAAACCTTCTAATGATCTTGGCAACTCGGTACGTGCTAATTCATCCTTTAAAGCATCATTCAACCCTAAACGGTATTGATTCCTTAGAGCGATCTCGCTCCACTCTGTATCCTTACTGTACTGCTTGAATTCGCTGAGGTATTCTTCGACAGGTTTTTTATCTTGCTTGAGAGACCTCATCTTAGTTTCAGCAGTCAGCTGAATATTGGTATCCTGGTATAATACAGCCATTTCTTTGAAGAAATCCTGAAGAGAGGCTAAAATGGGGTGGTCTTGTTCAAAGAATGCGTCAGCCCATTTTCGGGGTTCACTTCTTAAGAAGGAAATGACTGTCAGGACTTTAACACGTTCTGTAGAATATGTCTTGGGTTTTAAGTTAAACAATAAATTACAGGAGTTCCTAAACTGAGTAAATTGAGCTCTATCCCCCGCGAAGGTATCTGGCATAGACACTTGGGGTTCTGGGGTCGCAACAGCAGCTGCGGATTTAGTTAGTGAGTCTTTTATAATGTTACTCAAGCTGTTGTTTTGTACCTGTAAATCCCTGAGTCCCTGACTCAATTGATCCACCCTCTGTGATAGTGCGTACACTATTTGGGGTAACTCCGCTGGATCCATATTTAGGCTTCAGTATTATGTAAGGATCACAGTTAGCTAGATTGTGGATCTCAGCTGCGGAGCTAATAAGTTTGAATGTATGCCAGTGAAGGTTAAATACAAAGCTATCTGTTGCTAAGTATTCCCAACAAGGCAAAAGAGAGTTGCTGTAAGTGTCTATCCTGATCAGTATTTCTGAATCAGGATAAGAATAAATAAGGAAGTTCCCAGAGCTTGGGCTTAACTTGAATCAAAATTATTTGCAGAGCGTATTTGGCTTCTGCTGCAAGGAAACAGGCACCTGTGTAAACTGAGTTCAGAGTAAGACTGTGTTAGTGGTGAATCTGTTCTGCCTGTGCTGACAGGTGTCTGTGCTGCAGAGGAATGGACACGCTGTGAGAGGTGTGTGCAGCGTGTAGCAGCTGCGTTCTGAAAAATGGCAGAGGTGATTTGGTGAGAGCAGGTAATGAGAGCTCAAGTGCAGGTTATTTGTTGAAAAGAATCAGGAGGGTTTTAATACAACCGGAGGTCAGTCATAAGGTGGTAGGAATATTCAGCGAGGAGATGAAGAAATTAGATAATAGCTCCGGTCTCACTTGTTTGTAGCAGGTGCTGTTGTAAGAGGTATTGATTCCTGTAAAAGTTAAACGTAGATCCAAGTGGGAATTGTCTTTAAACACAAACAATCCTGTTCTGTGGTTCTTGGAGGTAATCAGTGTAATATGGAGAGCCTGGAAAGTTTCTCCTGCAGAGAATAGGAACTTGAACTAGTGAGCTCAAACAATACTGAAGCAAGGAGGAAGGGGCGTGACCAGGTCAATATAAGCTTGGAATCTGAATGCAGTGAATCCTTAAAGGGACATAGGAGATGAGCGACAAGAAACCCTGACACTAAGGGACTCCATCTTGGATGACGTCACTTAAAGGTACCTTCATTTGTCGGGTAGTCGTCGTTGGAAGAGGATTCTCCGCGCCGGATGGATGAAAATAGAAGATGCCGACTGGATGAAGACTTATGCCGGTCTGGAGGACCACTGCTCCCGGCTTGGATGAAGACTTCTCCCGGCTTCGTTGAGGATGGATGTCGGATCTTCAAAAATGTAAGTGGATCTTCAGGGAGTTAGTGTTAGGTTTTTTTAAGGGTTTATTGGGTGGGTTTTATTTTTAGGTTAGGGCTTTGGGCTGCAATAGAGCTAAATGCCCTTTTAAGGGCAATGCCTATCCAAATGCCCTTTTCAGGGCAATGGGGAGCTTAGGTTTTTTTAGTTAGGGTTTTATTTGGGGGGTTGGTTGTGTGGGTGGTGGGTTTTACTGTTGGGGGGGTTGTTTGTATTTATTTTCAGGTAAAAGAGCTGGGCAATGCCCCGCAAAAGGCCCTTTTAAGTGCTATTGGTAGTTTAGTTTAGACTAGGGTTTTTTTATTTTGGAGGAGCTTTTTTTTAGTGTTTTTAATTTAATGTTTGTTTTTTTGTAATTTAGCTAATTGTATTTAATTTTATTTAATTGTATTTAATTTAGGTAATTGTATTTAATTTAGGTAATTTATTTAATTGTAGTGTAAGGTTAGGTATTAGTGTAACTTAGGTTAGGTTTTATTTTACAGGTAAATTTGTATTTATTTTAGCTAGGTAGTTAGTAAATAGTTAATAACTATTTAGTAACTATTCTACCTAGTTAAAATAAATACAAACTTGCCTGTAAAATAAAAATAAACCCTAAGCTAGTTACAATTTAACTATTAGTTATATTGTAGCTAGCTTAGGGTTTATTTTATAGGTAAGTATTTAGTTTTAAATAGCAATAATTTAGGTATTAATTGTAGGTTTTATTTAGATTTATTTCAATTATATTTAAGTTTGGGGGTGTTAGGGTTAGACTTAGGTTTAGGGGTTAATAAATATAATATAGTGGTGGTGACGTTGGGGGCAGCAGATTAGGGGTTAATAAATGTAGGTAGGTGGCGGCAATGTTAGGGACAGCAGATTAGGGGTTAATAATATTTAACTATTGTTTGCGAGGTGGGAGTATGGCGGTTTATAGGTTAATATGTTTATTTTAGTGGTGGTGATGTCTGCAGCGGCAGATTAGGGGTTAATAATTTTATTTTAGTGTTTGCGATGCGGGAGGGCCTCGGTTTAGGGTTTAATAGGTAGTTTATGGGTGTTAGTGTACTTTTTAGCACTTTAGTTATGAGTTTTATGCTACAGCGTTGTAGTGTAAAGCTCATAACTACTGACTTTAGAATGCGTTACGAATTTTGACGGTATAGGGTGTACCGCTCACTTTTTGGCCTCCCAGGACAAGCTTGTAATACCGGCGCTATGGAAGTCCCATTGAAAATAGGCTATACGCCAATTGCAAGTTGATTTGCGGTAAGGCAAAAAAAGTGTGCGGTACAGCTGTACCTACAAGACTTGTAATAGCAGCTGTAGTAAAATAGCAGCGTTATGAGCCTTAACGCTGCTTTTTACTCATAATGCAAGACTCGTAATCTAGCCGATGGTGTTTAATTGTGTATATACTGTAAATATTTCACATTCCAATATTCTGCACATAGCAGAATATGTTCTATGTATTTAAAATAGATATTCCTATATATCTGTATATTTCTTTACCTATACATAATCATATATACTGTATATATATATATATATATATATATATATATATATATATATATATATATATATATATATATATAAAATAAATAAATATTTGTGCAAAATATCATCAGATACATGTAGAAATTTTTACTTATTAATAAATAGAACATATTCTTCTATTTGAAGAACATTGGAATGTGAAATATTGATATTTTCATGTCGGGTTAACGCACTTGAGAATATGCGATCATGTTTGCATGCGAGTAGGGTGTTAGTTTTTATTTTCCCTTTTTTTGCTCAATTGGGGGAATAGGTTATTGTGCGTGCGATATTCTTTGGCTTTTTACGTTCAGCGGGTTAGCATACAAGCGAAAACAGTTTACTTTCAGCTTGTAATACGAGTGCAGCCAGACGCGCGCAAAAAGCTTATTTCTAGCACAGTTAATGCTTGAGCGCGAGCGTTAAATAATTTTATTTTCAAAGCAACAGTAAAAATGCTTTTAAAGCCCAGATGTGTGATGAAATGAGTCATATTTAGAAAATCTTTGAGGGAAAAGTTTATTTTTTCATTTCTCATTTCGAGTTTGGTGTTAATTATATACTCACGATATGGCCTCTATCATGTCCAAACCCATCTCTACACAACAGTGGGCATGATCCGCTCGAGCCTCTGGTAAACCAGACACACAGTAATAACAGTCGCCTAGAATCTTGATCCGCAGGCAGTGGTTTTCCTGCACAGAGTGGAGTGCTGAGATGTTATTATTCCAGGATCTTAAAATAGATGTTATCACTTTTTATACCTCAGTAAAATTGCTCAGAATAAACACAACAATATGTATATTTAAAGTAACAATTTATGTATAAAAGCTGTAAAACTGCAAAATGCTACTAGGATACTTTCAGGATCATTTTCTATGTGTGTTTTAAGGCTTGCCCTGTAGATGATCCTAAAAGAACAGTCTCAGATGAAAGAGAGCATCTTCAAAGAGAATTGTCACCCACAAACCTGTTACCTAATGTTTAAATACTTAATGGTTTCAGGACAGTGTGTTTGACATGTTACCTGACTGCTATTCAGTACTGTGTATACTCTAAGCTCCTTGATATATAACCAAAATCAGAAGAGGCTATAATTATGTACTACTATGGATGTATTCATATTCAGCCTCTTACTATATTGTTAGTTTTATATATTATCATGGCCTGCATCTGTATTTAGAAACCTGTATGTATCCAGATACCTGCTTATGTCTATGTAACTGTAATTATTGAATTTGATATGTAAATAATTAATTTATATATTAATATAGAGAGACAGAGAGTAAAAACAATATATAATGTAAACACTCACAGCTGCAAGTTTGTCAAATCGAGCAAATAGTTCATTCAATGTCATGACTAGTTCCTGAGCGGTGCACTGAGAAGCCAGGCTGGTGAATCCTTCTATGTCAGCAAAGAGGATACTAGGAAAAAAGTAGAAATACACATGAATGAACTGCCCCAGATGTAACTATACCCCTGCAATATATGCTTAGTTCTCTTTGACACATTGTTAAAGGGATACTGAATTCAATTTTGTTCTTTCGTGATTCAGATTGAGCATGCAATTTTAAGCAACTTTCTAATTTACTCCTATTATCAATTTTTCTTTGTTCTCTTGCTATCTTTTTTTGAAAAAGAAAGTGCAGGACCCTGGCCAGCACTTGTTTATTGGTGGATGAATTTATTCACCAATCAGCAAGAACAATCCAGGTTGTTCACCAAAAATAGGCCGGCACCTAAACTTATATTCTTGCTTTTCAAATAAAGATTCCAAAAGAATGAAGTACATTTGCTAATAGGAGTAAATTAGAAAGTTGCTTAAAATTGCATGCTCTATCTGAATCATGAAAGAAAAAAATTGGGTTCAGTGTCCCTTTAAGTCCCAGTCTCTTTTGATCACTGAAATATAAAGCCCTCCCTTTAGTAGTAAATATCTTTGTTTTGCAAGAATAGATAACTATCTTCCTTTTACTTAGTTCCATACATTAAAATCTTGGCAGTTCCTAGGAACGAGAAACACAATTTTTGTGTAGAGAATTTGCTTATTCAATTTACACTCTATTAGGTTGCTGTCCACAGTGCTGAAATAACCAACCCCAGGTTCACAATGAACACTACAACAGCAAAGTGCAATTACACAATGGCTGAAGAAGAACGTGTGGTGCTTAGCAAGAATTCATTTGCAACAAAAAAAAACAAACAACACTCCATGATTGCCCTTGGTAAGAATCTACACTGTTTGTGGCTATAAGGAAAGCAAAAAAAAATAAATTTACAAAAGGATAAAATATATTTACTTTCGTCCATTAAACAATCCTAATTCAGTACAGGATCATTTTAAATTTAGCCACCAATTAGCAAGCGCTACCCAGGTGCTTAACCAAAAATGGGCCGGCTCCTAAGCTTATATTCCTGCTTTTCAAATAAAGATAAACAAAGAAAAATTGATAATAGGAGTAGATTAAAAAGTTGCTTACAATGACATGCTCTATCTGAATCATGAAAGAAAGAAGAAAAAATGGGTTTTATATCCCTTTAAGTAGCTAAAAACATGTAAAAGCATATTTATGAAATACTCATATTTAATAAAGTGTTTAACTGTGTATTTAATTAATATACTTCACATTCAAATGTTCTTCACATAAGGGAATATGTTTTAAGTATTTATAAATAAAAATTCCTATATATGTCTGTATATATCTATACCTATATATAATTACATATAAATATATATATATATATATATATATATATATATTTATACATATACACAGATATACTGTATATTTCACCTAAACATCATATATATATATATATATATATATATATATATATATATATATATATATATATATATATATATATATATATATATACACACATACAGTATATATATAATTCTGTATTTATGAATAAATAGAACATATTCTTCTATATGAAGAACATTGGAATGTGAAATATTAATATTTCATGTTGGGTTAGCGCACGTGAGAGAATGCAATCAGGTTTTTGTTTTTCTTCTACTTTTCGCACTCCGTTGAAGTCAATGGGGTAATACGCTAACAAGGTTGCGATATTTGAACTTCGGCTTTTTGTGTGCGTCGGGTTAGAGCTTGTACGAAAGCTTTTTACTTTCAACTTGTAATATGCGTGCTACCCGATGTGTGCAAAAAGCCCCTGTATAGCAAAGTTAACACACAAACAGGAGCACATAGTACCGTTCCACTCATAATCTAGTCCATAATAAGGTGTTATGTATAGCAGAAATTTGATATGTGAAATGAGAGGACAAGGGAAGTTTAGATATCGAAGGGAATTTTTGTGTGAGTTATAATAGGGAGTAACAAATGTTGTAATAGCCTTAGATGTGGATATGGCAGATGATTGTTATTTCATAATGTTTCTGTAAAAGTACACTAATTAGGGGTGGGTGGTATCATGAGTAAGGAGGGGGGGGAAGTTGTTGTGAAGTGTGTGCTGCAGGAAGATGACCAGGGATGATAGCAAATCTGCAGAATACAAATCTAGTATGTAAGTTTTGTGTTTATCAGTGTGTGCTGTAAAAAGCTGACTGCATAGCCTCTTCAAGAAGGAAAGATCCAGGTTAATGGGACAGTCTACTCCAGAAATGTTCTTGTCTAAAAAGATAGATAATCCCTTTATTACCCATTCCCCAGTTTTCCATAGCCAACACAGTTATAATAATACATTTTTTTTACCTCTGTGATTACCTAGTATCTAAGTCTCTGCAGACTGCCCCTTATCTCAGTTCTTTTGACAGACTAGCCAATCAATGCTGACTCATAAATAACTCCACGGGAGTAAGCACAATTGGCTAGATTATGAGTTTTGCGGTAAGAGCTGCTCGGTACTAACTTGCAAGTTATTGTCACTGCTCATTTACCTACAGCGCTGATATTACAGGTTTACAAAAACCCGGCGTTAGCAGGCAAGAAGTGAGCGTAGAGCAAACTTAAGATCCATATCGCACTCCAATACCAGCGCTGCGGTGAGCTGCGGTAAGCTGGTTTTACGTGCTTGTGCACTATTTCCCCATAGACATCAATGGGGAGAGCCGGCTGAAAAAAAGTCTAACACCTGCAATAAAGGAGCATAAAGCTCCGTAACGCAGCCTCATTGATTCCTATGGGGAAATAAAAGTTATGTTTACACCTAACACCCTAACATAAACCCCAAGTCTAAACACCCCTAACCTGCTGCCCCTTACATCGTCAACACCTACATTAAACTTATTAACCCCAAATCTGCCACCCCTGACACCTACTTTATTCTTATTAACCCCTAATCTGCTGCCCCCGACATCGCCGACACCTACATTACACTTATTTACCCCTAATCTGCTGCCCCCAACATCGCTGACACCTACATAATGTTATTAACCCCTAATCTCTCGCGCCCAATGTCGCCGCCACTATACTACATTTATTAACCCATAAACCTAACCCTAAGTCTAACCCTAACCCTAACACCCAATAACTTTAATGTAATTAAAATAAATCTATATAAAATCTACTATTAATAACTAAATAAGTCCTATTTAAAACTAAATACTTACCTGTAAAATAAACCCTAAGCTAGCTACAATATAACTAATAGTTAGGTTTTATTTTTATTTCACAGGAACGTTTGTATTTATTTTATCTAGGTAGAATAGTTACTAAATAGTTATTAACTATTTACTAACTACCTAGCTCAAATAAATACAAATTTACCTGTAAAATAAAACCTAACCTGTCTTACACTAACACCTAACCTTAAACTACAATTAAATTAATTACATAAATTAATTACAATTAACTAAATTAAAAAAACAAACACTAAATTACACAAAATAAAAAATGAAATTATCAGATATTTAAACTAATTACACCTAATCTAATAGCCCTATCAAAATAAAAAAGCCCACCAAAATAAAAAAAAACCTAGCCTAAACTAAACTACCAATAGCCCTTAAAAGGGCCTTTTGCGGGGCATTGCCCCAAAGAAATCAGCTCTTTTACCTGTAAAAAAAAATACAAACAACCCCCAACAGTAAAACCTACCACCCACACAACCAAGTCCCCAAATAAAATCCTAACTAAAAAACCTAAGCTCCCCATTGCCCTGAAAAGGGCACTTGGATGGGCATTGCCCTTAAAAGGGCATTTAGCTCTTTTTCCGCCCAAACCCTAATCTAAAAATAAAACCCACCCAATAAACCTTTAAAAAAGCCTAACACTAACCCCCGAAGATCCACTTACAGTTTTTGAAGACCCAACATCCATCCTCAACAAAGCCGGCAGAAGTCCTCAACGAAGCGGCAGAAGTCTTCATCCAACCGGGCAGAAGTCTTCATCCAACCAGACAGAAGTCTTCATCCAGAAGGCATCTTCTATCTTCATCCAGAAGGCGCAGAGCGGGTCCATCTTCAAGACATTCGGCGCAGAGCATCCTCTTCAATCGACGTCTTCTTGAACAATGAATCCTCCATTAAATGACGTCATCCAAGATGGCGTCCCTTGAATTCTGATTGGCTGATAGAATTCTATCAGCCAATCGGAATTAAAGGTGAAAAAATCATATTGGCTGATGCAATCAGCCAATAGGATTGAGCCAATCAGCCAATAGGATTGAGCTTGCATTCTATTGGCTGTTCCAATTAGCCAATAGAATGCGAGCTCAATCCTAATCGTTATACCAGTGGTAGTGAAAAAGAGCCTGCTTTTTCACTCATACCGCAAAACTCGTAATCTAGCCGAATGTTATTTATATGGCACACATGAACTAGAACTGTCTAGATGTGAAAATTGTCAAAATGCACTGTGATAAGAGGTGCTTAGAAATTAGCATATGAGCCTACCTAGGTTTAGCTTTCAACAAAGAATATCAAGAGAAAGCAAATTTGATGATAAAAGTAAATTGGAAAGTTGCTTAAAATTGCATGCCCTATTGGAATCATGAAAGTTTATTTTTGACTTGGACAGGGACACTGCTTCTGGTCTCTGCCATACAATAAAAAGGGACACTGCTACCGGTCTCTGCAACAAACTGTACAGGGACACTGCCACGGTCTCCCCATACTGTACAGGGACACTGCCACTGGTCTCTACCCTACACTGTACAGGGACACTTCCACAGTCTCACCAATACTGTACAGGGACACTGCAATCAGTCTTAATCACACACTATACAGGGGCACTGCCATCGATCTCCACCACACACTGTACAGGGACACTGCCATCTGTCTTTCCCGCATACTGTACAGGGACACTGCTACTGGTCTCTGCCCTACACTGTACAGGAAAGTCAAGAAAGTACAGCACTCATACACCAACCTACACGCTGCCCAGGATACTGCAATCCCACAAAATAGTGAAGCAGAAGTATACATTGTCACAATGTTCTATTGGCACACAAAAAAAAAAAAACGTTTCGGGGATTCACCCCTTAATCATGTGGATCCACATTATTAAGGGGTGAATCACCAAAACATTGTGGGTTTTTTGTGCCAATAAAACATTGTGACAATTTATGCTGCTGCTTCCTTTGGTTTTCACTACACTGTACAGGGACACTGCCACGGTCTCATTAATACTGTAAAGGGACACTGCCAGCAGTCTCTCCTGCATACTGTACAGGGACACTGCTACTGGTCTCTGCCCTAGACTGTACAGGGACACTGCCATTGGTCTCCACATTACACTGTACAGGAACACTACCATAGGTCTCCCCAGCATATTGTACAGGGACCCTGCTACTGGTCTCTGCCCTACACTATACAGGGATACTGCCACCAGTCCCCACCAAACACTGTACAGGGACACTGCCATTGGTCTCCACATTACACTGTACAGGAACACTACCATAGGTCTCCCCAGCATATTGTACAGGGACCCTGCTACTGGTCTCTGCCCTACACTATACAGGGATACTGCCACCAGTCCCCACCAAACACTGTACAGGGACACTGCCATCGGTCTCCAGTCCACCACACACTATACAGGGGCACTGCCATCGATCTCCACCACACACTGTACAGGGACACTGCCATCTGTCTTTCCCGCATACTGTACAGGGACACTGCTACTGGTTGCCACCATACACTGTATAGGGACACTGTTATCGATCTCGACAGCATACTGTACAGAGATACTGCTACTAGTCTCTGCCCCCCACTGTACAGGGACAATGCTACTGGTCGCCACTACACGCTGTACAGGGACACTGCTACCATTATCCAACGTATAATCTACAGAGACACTGCTATCAGTACAGTATGCAGGGGAGACCGATGGACACAGCTATCAGTCTCTAATGCACTCTGTACAAGGACATTGCTCTAATGCTCTCTCAGAGAATTTTAATAACAGTTTGTATGAAGCTGACACTTTGCTGGTTCTAAGCAGATTAAATGTTTTTGCACATTCAGTGAATATTTTTTTTGTAGCTGATTCTGTCATTTTACATTGGGCTCCCTGTACTGGGAAATACTTAAGACTGCACTGTCATTATGGGACTCAAAGTGTACACAGCAATTATCAGCTTGCTTGGTAAGCACACATGCCCCAGGGGTAAAAAAGTGCAAGAGAGGGATTTAGAGGATGACACACTTTACTTGCTGGGTCTTATAAATCAACCACTTATTTGTAAAGCTGTATGGAAGTCAAAATTAAACTTTCACAATTCAGACTGATGGTGCACTTTAAAAAAAAATGTTTTGACAGATTAAACAATCAAATTTAGCTCTTTCACTTGATCTCCTTTGTTGAAACTTAGCTCCATTTCCTAAAAGCATACTCAGGTAGACTTAAAGGGACAGTAAACACCAAAAATGTTGGGCAAGATTACAAATGCCAAGTTGCCCGCAAAAGCCAGTGACGCTGTTTTTTTACGTGGTTTTGATATCACATATACAGCGCCGCATATGAATGCAGAACATATATTTCACCCGTCGCCCGCAATTTTTACACCCATAAGCTAACATAGAACCGCGTCGCAAATTGGTATCACATAATCAGCGCAAGAACTTACGTGGCGAAAATGGAGACATTTTACTCCATTTTCACCTCGCTACACATAATCTCTAATGTAATCTCGCCCTATACGTTTACCCCCTGCAAAGGTATTAAACACATAGTTAAAGTCATCTCAATGCAACACTGGGACTTCGATTAACACATTTTGTAAACCAATGACAGTAGGCATATATATGTAGCCACGCATCACCAATTAGCTACCTGTAGTGCAGTGTTGCTCCTAGGCCTACCTAGGTATGCATTTCAACAAAGGATACCAAGAGTAAATGTTATCAATAATAAATTGCATGCACTCTAGAAAGATTCATTTTGACATTTATGTCTCTTTAACTATGATCAGAGAAGTGCTGGTTTAAGGGTTAAGATGATTAATTTGTGTCAGTTTTCACCACAAAATGCCAATTTCATGTGATTTTAAGTGGTTTTCTACTACTCATACACTTTTTCAGCCTGTCTTGTAAGCAAGCTAAAAATATCTATATACAGATTTGCATTGCAATGCTTGATGCATTGAACGATATGAATATTGATTGGATCTAACAGACATGTAATTTAATTCAGACAAAGACATGCTGATGAGGATATCCGCTGCTACGGGTGAATATAATCTTGTTTCACAATGTTTTTCAGGAATAACATGTTATATTTGTGAAAGGCAGAGTGATTTATACATTACAATGTAAGCGGCAAGTCTGACTCACAACAAGGGCTTATAAATTAGAAAAGCAACAAATCAGCAAAATAACTGCACCGTCAGCGCAGGTGCATGTAATACCACAAATTAATCATTTTAGTCTGTGTTACTTATCACTGTTAAAGGGACACTGAACCCAAAATTTTTCTTTCGTGATTCAGATAGAGCATGCAATTTTAAGCAACTTTCTAATTTACTCCTATTATCAATGTTTCTTCTTTCTCTTGCTATCTTTATATGAAAAAGAAGGCATCTAAGCTTTTTTCTTGGTTCAGAACTCTGGACAGCAGTTTTTGGTTGGTGGATGAATTTATCCACCAATCAGCAAGGACAACCTAGGTTGTTCACCAAAAATGGGCCGGCATCTAAACTTACATTCTTGCATTTCAAATAAAGATACCAAGAGAATAAAGAACATTTGATAATAGGAATAAATTAGAAAGTTGCTTAAAATGTCATGCTCTATCTAAATCACAAAAGAAAAAAATTGGGTACAGTGTCCCTTTAAGCTACTTTAACTGAAAATAACCCATATTGTGAAAACTGAAGTATTACCTTGCTATATGCCATGTGCACAGGTGACTTCTGTAAATACGCCATGGTACACAGGTCACTCCTGTCAATATGCTATGTACATGTTTTTCCTGCCAGTATGCCATGGTATGAGTTGTGCATCAGTCTTTTCTGTCAGTATCCAGTTGCAAGGGTGTAACTAGACATCGCTAGACCTCAGAGCAATAGGCTGTGATGGGACCACCCATTGCAATAGCTCCTATTCTGGCTTTTTTCAATTAACATAAATTACCATAAAAGCTGAGCAAGCAGCCACAAAAAGAGCTGTTTCTCTGTGTCATCCTTCCCGATTGGTTAGTCCCGCCAGCGAATATGCACGTCTGCAGGCTTCCTGCACAAGTATGGTAGCAAGTTTTTCTGTACAACACAGTGGTGGAGATTTTGGAAACACTGCAGCCAAGGGTTGCCCCCTGTCCGGGAATGACCAAGACAGTCCGGGTTTCCATTTGTGATTCAGTTCCGGACATGCAAATGTCAGGGTTTTGTAGGAAACGGCCACAGGCAAAAAGGGGATATGCATTTGCAAATTACTGCACATGCCTATAGTTATTTCTCTCTTGCTCTTGTGTGTGTGTGTGCCTTTGTGTGGGAGTGTGTCTTTGGGTGTAAGTGCCATTGTGTGTGAGAGAGTGTGTGTCTTTGAGATTGTCAGTGTCTCTCTGTGTGTGAGTCTGTGTGTAAAAGAGTGTGTAAGTGTGTAAGAGAAAGTGTTTGTGAGTGGTTTTTGTGTGTGTGTGTACAGGTATACCTCACTTTACAGCGCTTCACTTTACAGCGCTTCGCTAATACAGCGCTTTGTGGAGCTGAAGTTCAGCCTCCAAGGATTTTGAAACAGTGCTGTAATCATTGTGAGATTGCGAGAAAAGTGACTGGCACCATTTTGTTATGCTTAGTTCACTCTGTTTACAGCATTACAGTGCAATCTGTGTCTCAGTGCTATAGTCTGGCAAATTTTACTTTATTGAATACTAATTGAATACTGTGCTGTGCTAGTGTTAAACTAAACGTAGCACTATTGCACCCCTAATATATGTTAGTTCAAACATGTTTTCAAGGTTTTAAACACACTGGCAAGTGAAAATAAAGCTAAAACGGCCTTGTTTCACTTTAAAGCGGTTTTCACTTTACAGCGGGGCTCTGGTCCCTAACCCGCTGTATGAGCGGGGTATACCTGTATTTGTGTGTGAGAGAGAGTATGTGTGTGTTAATGCGTTAGAGTGTGTGTGAGAGTGCGTGATAGTGTGAGTGTGATAGTGTGTGTGAGAGTGTGATAGTGTGTGTGAGAGTGTGAGTGTGAGATAGAGAGTGCATGTGAGATAGAGAGTGTGTGAGAGTGTGAGTATCTACCTGCGGGTTTGTGTTTATGTGCTATTATACATAGTGTGTACTCTGCAAAAAACAGAATTTATGCTTACCTGATAAATTACTTTCTCTTGCGGTGTATCCAGTCCACGGATTCATCCTTTACTTGTGGGATATTCTCATTCCCTACAGGAAGTAGCAAACAGCAAAGCTGTCCATATAGCTCCCCCTCTAGCTCCACCCCCCAGTCATTCGACCAAAGGTTAGGAAGAAAAAGGAGAAACCATAGGGTGCAGTGGTGACTGTAGTTTAAACAAAAAATTTTTTACCTGACTTAAATGCCAGAGCGGGCCGTGGACTGGATACACCGCAAGAGAAAGTAATTTATCAGGTAAGCATAAATTCTGTTTTCTCTTGTAAGGTGTATCCAGTCCACGGATTCATCCTTTACTTGTGGGATACCAATACCAAAGCTTTAGGACACGGATGAAGGGAGGGAACAAGACAGGTACCTTAAACGGAAGGCACCACTGCTTGTAAAACCTTTCTCCCAAAAATAGCCTCCGAAGAAGCAAAAGTATCGAATTTGTAAAATTTGGCAAAAGTATGCAGCGAAGACCAAGTCGCTGCCTTACAAATCTGTTCAACAGAAGCCTCATTTTTGAAAGCCCATGTGGAAGCCACTGCTCTGGTAGAATGAGCAGTAATTCATTCAGGAGGCTGCTGGCCAGCAGTCTCATAGACCAAACGGATGATGCTTTTCAGCCAAAAGGAAAGAGAGGTAGCAGTCGCTTTCTGACCTCTCCTCTAACCAGAATAGATAACAAACAAGGAAGATGTTTGTCTGAAATCCTTAGTTGCTTGTAAATAGAATAGGGCTGCAACAACTAATCGGTAAGTTTAATCATAAAAACATAATTTATGCTTACCTGATAAATTCCTTTCTTCTGTTGTGTGATCAGTCCACGGGTCATCATTACTTCTGGGATATTATCTGCTCCCCTACAGGAAGTGCAAGAGGATTCACCCAGCAGAGTTGCTATATAGCTCCTCCCCTCTACGTCACCTCCAGTCATTCGACCAAAGACCAACGAGAAAGGAGAAGCCAAGGGTGTAGTGGTGACTGAATTATAATTTAAAAAATATGTACCTGCCTTAAAAAACAGGGCGGGCCGTGGACTGATCACACAACAGAAGAAAGGAATTTATCAGGTAAGCATAAATTATGTTTTCTTCTGTTATGTGTGATCAGTCCACGGGTCATCATTACTTCTGGGATACCAATACCAAAGCAAAAGTACACGGATGACGGGAGGGATAGGCAGGCTCATTATACAGAAGGAACCACTGCCTGAAGAACCTTTCTCCCAAAAATAGCCTCCGAAGAAGCAAAAGTGTCAAATTTGTAAAATTTGGAAAAAGTATGAAGCGAAGACCAAGTTGCAGCCTTGCAAATCTGTTCAACAGAGGCCTCATTCTTAAAGGCCCAAGTGGAAGCCACAGCTCTAGTGGAGTGAGCTGTAATTCTTTCAGGAGGCTGCTGTCCAGCAGTCTCATAGGCTAAACGTATTATGCTACGAAGCCAAAAAGAGAGAGAGGTAGCAGAAGCTTTTTGACCTCTCCTCTGTCCAGAATAAACGACAAACAGGGAAGAAGTTTGGCGAAAATCTTTAGTTGCCTGCAAGTAGAACTTGAGGGCACGAACTACATCCAGATTGTGTAGAAGACGTTCCTTCTTTGAAGAAGGATTTGGACACAAGGAGGGAACAACAATCTCTTGATTGATATTCCTGTTAGAGACAACCTTAGGTAAGAACCCAGGTTTAGTACGCAGAACTACCTTGTCTGAGTGAAAGATCAGATAAGGAGAATCACAATGTAGGGCTGATAACTCAGAGACTCTTCGAGCCGAGGAAATAGCCATTAAAAATAGAACTTTCCAAGATAACAATCTTATATCAATGGAATGAAGGGGTTCAAACGGAACACCCTGTAAAACGTTAAGAACTAAGTTTAAACTCCATGGCGGAGCAACAGTTTTAAACACAGGCTTGATCCTAGCTAAAGCCTGACAAAAGGCCTGGATGTCTGAATTTTCTGACAGACGCCTGTGTAACAAGATGGACAGAGCTGAGATCTGTCCCTTTAATGAGCTAGCCGATAAACCCTTTTCTAAACCTTCTTGTAGAAAAGACAATATCCTAGGAATCCTAACCTTACTCCAGGAGTAATCTTTGGATTCACACCAGTATAGGTATTTACGCCATATTTTATGGTAAATCTTTCTGGTAACAGGCTTCCTAGCCTGTATCAGGGTATCAATAACCGACTCAGAAAACCCACGTTTTGATAAAATCAAGCGTTCAATTTCCAAGCAGTCAGCTTCAGAGAAGTTAGACTTTGATGTTTGAATGGACCCTGAATCAGAAGGTCCTGTCTTAGAGGTAGAGACCACGGCGGACAGGATGACATGTCCACTAGATCTGCATACCAAGTCCTGCGCGGCCATGCAGGCGCTATTAGAATCACTGATGCTCTCTCCTGTTTGATTTTGGCAATCAATCGAGGAAGCAGCGGGAAGGGTGGAAACACATAAGCCATCCTGAAGTTCCAAGGTGCTGTCAAAGCATCTATCAGAACCGCTCCCGGATCCCTGGATCTGGATCCGTAGCGAGGAAGTTTGGCGTTCTGGCGAGACGCCATGAGATCTATCTCTGGTTTGCCCCAACGTCGAAGTATTTGTGCAAAGACCTCCGGATGAAGTTCCCACTCCCCCGGATGAAGAGTCTGGCGACTCAAGAAATCCGCCTCCCAGTTCTCCACTCCCGGGATGTGGATTGCTGACAGGTGGCAAGAGTGAGACTCTGCCCAGCGAATTATCTTTGATACTTCTATCATTGCTAGGGAGCTTCTTGTCCCTCCCTGATGGTTGATGTAAGCTACAGTCGTGATGTTGTCCGACTGAAACCTGATGAACCCCCGAGTCTTTAACTGGGGCCAAGCTAGAAGGGCATTGAGAACTGCTCTCAATTCCAAAATGTTTATTGGCAGGAGACTTTCCTCCTGACTCCATTGTCCCTGAGCCTTCAGAGAATTCCAGACAGCGCCCCAACCTAGAAGGCTGGCGTCTGTTGTTACAATTGTCCAGTCCGGCCTGCTGAAAGGCATCCCCCTGGACAGATGTGGCCGAGAAAGCCACCATAGAAGAGAGTTTCTGGTCTCTTGATCCAGATTCAGAGTGGGGGACAAATCTGAGTAATCCCCATTCCACTGACTCAGCATGCACAATTGCAGCGGTCTGAGATGTAGGCGTGCAAAGGGTACTATGTCCATTGCTGCTACCATTAAGCCGATCACCTCCATGCATTGAGCTACTGACGGGAGTTGAATGGAATGAAGGACACGGCATGCATTTAGAAGCTTTGTTAATCTGTCTTCTGTCAGATAAATCTTCATTTCTACGGAATCTATAAGAGTCCCCAAGAATGGAACCCTTGTGAGAGGCAAGAGAGAACTCTTCTTTTCGTTCACTTTCCATCCATGCGACCTTAGAAATGCCAGAACTAACTCTGTATGAGACTTGGCAGTTTGAAAGCTTGAAGCTTGTATCAGAATGTCGTCTAGGTACGGAGCTACCGAAATTCCTCGCGGTCTCAGAACCGCCAGAAGGGCACCCAGAACCTTTGTGAAGATTCTTGGAGCCGTAGCCAATCCGAATGGAAGAGCTACAAACTGGTAATGCCTGTCTAAGAAGGCAAACCTTAGATACCGGTAATGATCTTTGTGAATCGGTATGTGAAGGTAAGCATCCTTTAAATCCACTGTGGTCATGTACTGACCCTTTTGGATCATGGGTAAGATTGTCCGAATAGTTTCCATTTTGAACGATGGAACTCTTAGGAATTTGTTTAGGATCTTTAAATCCAAGATTGGCCTGAAAGTTCCCTCTTTTTTGGGAACCACAAACAGGTTTGAGTAAAACCCTTGTCCTTGTTCCGACCGCGGAACCGGATGGATCACTCCCATTAATAATAGATCTTGTACACAGCGTAGAAACGCGTCTTTCTTTATTTGGTTTGTTGACAACCTTGACAGATGAAATCTCCCTCGTGGGGGAGATAACTTGAAGTCTAGAAGGTATCCCTGAGATATGATCTCTAGTGCCCAGGGATCCTGGACATCTCTTGCCCAAGCCTGGACGAAGAGAGAGAGTCTGCCCCCCACTAGATCCGGTCCCGGATCGGGGGCCCTCGGTTCATGCTGTCTTAGGGGCAGCAGCAGGTTTTCTGGCCTGCTTGCCCTTATTCCAGGACTGGTTAGGTTTCCAGCCTTGTCTGAAACGAGCAACAGCTCCTTCCTGTTTTGGTGCAGTGGAAGTTGATGCTGCACCTGCTTTGAAATTCCGAAAGGGACGAAAATTAGACTGTCTAGCCTTAGCTTTGGCTTTGTCTTGAGGTAGAGCGTGGCCCTTACCTCCTGTAATGTCAGCGATAATTTCTTTCAAACCGGGCCCAAATAAAGTTTGCCCCTTGAAAGGTATATTAAGTAATTTGGACTTAGAAGTTACATCAGCCGACCAGGATTTTAGCCACAGCGCCCTACGTGCCTGAATGGCGAATCCTGAATTCTTAGCCGTAAGTTTGGTTAAATGTACTACGGCCTCCGAAACGAATGAATTAGCTAGTTTAAGGACTCCAAGCCTGTCCGTAATGTCGTCCAGCGTAGCGGAACTAAGGTTCTCTTCCAGAGACTCAATCCAAAATGCTGCCGCAGCCGTAATCGGCGCGATGCATGCAAGGGGTTGCAATATCAAACCTTGTTGAACAAACATTTTCTTAAGGTAACCCTCTAATTTTTTATCCATAGGATCTGAAAAAGCACAGCTATCCTCCACCGGGATAGTGGTGCGCTTAGCTAAAGTAGAAACTGCTCCCTCCACCTTAGGGACCGTTTGCCATAAGTCCCGTGTGGTGGCGTCTATTGGAAACATCTTTCTAAATATTGGAGGGGGTGAGAACGGCACACCGGGTCTATCCCACTCCTTAGTAACAATTTCAGTTAATCTCTTAGGTATAGGAAAAACGTCAGTACTCGCCGGTACCGCAAAGTATTTATCCAACCTACACATTTTCTCTGGTATTGCAACAGTGTTACAATCGTTAAGAGCCGCTAAGACCTCCCCTAGTAATACACGGAGGTTTTCCAATTTAAATTTAAAATTTGAAATATCTGAATCCAATCTGCTTGGATCAGAACCGTCACCTACAGAATGAAGCTCTCCGTCCTCATGCTCTGCAAGCTGTGACGCAGTATCAGACATGGCCCTAGAATTATCAGCGCACTCTTTTCTCACCCCAGAGTGATCACGCTTGCCTCTTAGTTCTGGTAACTTAGCCAAAACTTCAGTCATAACAGTAGCCATATCTTGTAATGTTATCTGTAATGGCTGCCCAGATGTACTAGGCGCCATAATATCACGCACCTCCCGGGCGGGAGACGCAGGTACTGACACGTGAGGCGAGTTAGACGGCATAACTCTCCCCTCGCTGTTTGGTGAAATTTGTTCAATTTGTACAGATTGGCTTTTATTTAAAGTAGCATCAATACAGTTAGTACATAAATTTCTATTGGGCTCCACCTTGGCATTGGAACAAATGACACAGGTATCTTCCTCTGAATCAGACATGTTTAACACACTAGCAATAAACATGCAACTTGGTTACAATCTTATTTAACAAAAACGTACTGTGCCTCAAAGAAGCACTAAACGATTAAATGACAGTTGAAATAATGAACTGAAAAACAGTTATAGCATCACTCTTTAAAACAACACAACTTGTTAGCAAAGGTTTGTTCCCATTAGTAAAGCAACACTAATTAAATTTTAAACATAAAAATCACAGAGCAACGTTTTAAAACACAGTCACTATATAAATCTCACAGCTCTGCTGAGAGAATCTACTTCCCTTCAAAGAAGTTTGAAGATCCCTGAGTTCTGTTAGAGATGAACCGGATCATGCAGAAAATATAAGTGTAACTGACTGGAAATTTTTTGATGCGTAGCAAAGAGCGCCAAAAACGGCCCCTCCCCCTCACACACAGCAGTGAGAGAGAAACGAAACTGTCATAATCAAAACAAGCAAACTGCCAAGTGGAAAAATAATGCCCAAATATTTATTCACTCAGTACCTCAGAAATGCAAACGATTCTACATTCCAGCAAAAACGTTTAACATGAATTAAATACCTATTAAAAGGTTTAATGTACTTTTACAGAGTAATTCCGGTGAAATACCATCCCCAGAATACTGAAGTGTAGAGTATACATACATGTCATTATAACGGTATAGCAGGATTTTCTCATCAATTCCATTCAGAAAATAAAAACTGCTACATACCTCAATGCAGATTCAACTGCCCGCTGTCCCCTGATCTGAAGCTTTTACCTCCCTCAGATGGCCGAGAAACAGCAATATGATCTTAACTACTCCGGTTAAAATCATAAGAAAAACTCTGGTAGATTCTTCTTCAAACTCTGCCAGAGAAGTAATAACACGCTCCGGTGCTATTGTAAAATAACAAACTTTTGATTGAAGTTATAAAAACTAAGTATAATCACCATAGTCCTCTCACACCTCCTATCTAGTCTTTGGGTGCAAGAGAATGACTGGGGGTGACGTAGAGGGGAGGAGCTATATAGCAACTCTGCTGGGTGAATCCTCTTGCACTTCCTGTAGGGGAGCAGATAATATCCCAGAAGTAATGATGACCCGTGGACTGATCACACATAACAGAAGAAAATAGTTGTCAACAAATCTCATTATCAATTAGGTGGTCAGCGATTAGTTGGTCGGTTGCACAGCACCAGCTGCTTTAACCCCTTAATGACCACAGCACTTTTCCATTTTCTGTCCGTTTGGGACCAAGGCTATTTTTACATTTTTGCGGTGTTTGTGTTTAGCTGTAATTTTCCTCTTACTCATTTACTGTACTGTATGTTCTGTAGCGTAGTGGTTCCCACCCGCTCCCTCCCCGTGCACTCGCACGCGTCCGTGCGCCCCCGCCCCCGATCCCGCCCCCCTCCACATCACAAAGGCCATCGATGGCCGCCACCCGCCTCCCACACCGGCTCCCACCCACCAACGAACTTAGCCGTTAATGTCCGGTGCAGAGAGGGCCACAGAGTGGCTCTCTCTGCATCGGATGGCTAAAAATGGTTATTGCAGGATGCCTCGATATCGAGGCATCACTGCAATAACCGTAAAGCAGCTGGAAGCGAGCAGGATCGCTTCCAGCTGCTTTCCACACCGAGGACGTGCAGGGTACGTCCTCAGGCGTTAACTGCCTTTTTTTTGAGGACGTACCCTGCACATCCTCGGTCGTTAAGGGGTTAATCTGATGATCTACTGCAACTAAAATTGTGCAAAAAAAATTGAATTTTTTTTTTATCTTTTTTCTATCCGATTAATCGGATGATTATTGTCCGCTTAATCGGATAGAAAAAAAAAAAAAAAAAATGTTTGCACAATACCATGTGCAGGTGTTCATTGGATTGAAGCAGCTGGTGCTGTGCAATTAACCAACTAATCGCTGACCAGATAATTGATAATGAGATTCTTTGACAACTATTTTTATGATCAATCTTACCGATTAGTTGTTGCAGCCCTAAAATAGAACTTTAAAGCACGAACTACATCAAGATTGTGTAATAGACGTTCCTTCTTCATAGATGGATTAGGACACAGAGAAGAAACAACTATTGCCTGGTTAATATTCTCGTTAGAAACAACTTTAGGAAGAAAACCAGGCTTGATACGCAAAACTACCTTATCTGCGTGGAACACTGTAAGGCAGATAATTCTGAAACTCTTCGAGCAGAAGAGATAACTATCAAAAACAAAACTTTCCAGGGGGCGGAGCCAAGCCGTGCTGGGACATGGCCGTCTTTGTGTGAAGCTCCGTTATAGTTGCAGCTCAATTAGCTGGAGGTGAAATGATGGAGACCTTGACTCCTTATAAAATACCTCTTTAATAACACAGAGGAGACCCGGAGCGGAACAGATCCCTTCTTTGCTGCATTTCCCACTTCCTTTATATTTTAAACTGAAGGGGCCTATACTTCTAACAAAGACCCGGTCGCCATCTTGGACAACCTAAGTGACGGCACATTGTACCCAAGCCTAACCGGGCACTCATTACAGCTAGAAAGCCCGTTTACTCACTTGGGAGCTCTTGCGGTGGGACCGGCTGGCTGGAGAGGAGCAGTTGTGGATTGCTGGGTGGATTTGGAAGCGCTCCGGTTGCGCTGCTTTTGTAGCACACACGTGGGGCCCGAAATTCACGGAGGACAGCGCGCCGCAGCACAGAGGTGAATCCACATTAGACCCTGTTCTCAATACAAGCGCCGGAGGTCTTGAATATAAAAGCAGACTCCTGACTTACATAGGCATCAACTGGAGAGTCTTGTTTATAACATATAGCAGGCCCCACAGCAGCCTTGAATAATTGCAGGGGCTTTCAAGTTAAACATATGAGATAACCATAACGGCTAAAGTACAGCTGGGGACATTTTTCATAAAACATATAAAAACTAACCTGTACCCTCAACTATCGATGCTCTAAGACAGGGGCCATATTATATCTACACTGTGAGGAGGCCTTTCAGACCTTGACAAACAGAGGGCAACATACAACCCAACATAGAGCTATTTAAAATCTAATACACAAAAAGGCTGAATGTTTCATTGCACAGAATAGGACCCTTATACTTAATTTCCACACAACCGTGTTGTTAGAGAAAGGAAGGATTCTAATACTGCACTTCACCTTCAAGAGGTTTACAAGAGGTTTACAAGATGTCACAGCGCAAAGGCCCTAAACCAGATAAGGGTACCAAATTAATAACGTCTACACCATCTGTGACTACCTTTTTTCAACCCTCAGACCCTAACTCCACAGAGACTTCTCAATCACAGGAGCAGCCCCATTCTGAGTTGCAAATAGAATATTCCTCATCACAATACAGATCCTTACTTGCCCTGCCGTCACAAATAGCGGATCTCCCCTCCAAATCAGATTTCGAATCGCTAAAATCCTTCATAAAAGGGGAGATGAGGGAGCTAAAGAAGGACTTAAATGACATGAGCTCCAGAATTGACTACATAGAGGAGGGGCAGGAGGCGCTCAATTCTATAGTCAGCACAAATACACAACAGCTATTTATACAAGACTCCATGGTACAGTCTCTGCAGGAAAAATTAGAAGACCTTGACAACAGAGGGAGAAGAAACAACCTCAGGATTAGGGGCATCCCTGAGGAGGTCTCCCAAGAGCTGCTAAAATCATACGTCAAAGAGCTATTCCAATCCCTGCGCCCCAGATCACCCCCCTTGCAACAAGATGACATTGAAAGGATTCATAGAGCACTCAGACCCCCTTCCAGACCCCCGGCTCCACCTAGAGATGTTATTATGCGGTTCCTAAGATTCACAACTAAAGAAGAAATTTGGCAAGTGGCGAGAGCAAGAAGATCCATATCATTTAAAGATCATACTTTGCAAATATTTAAAGACCTCTGTCCACAGACCATACAGAGGAGGAAGGAAGTCAGATTCCTCACTAAAGCCCTACAAGAACACGACATTAGATATAGATGGGGCTACCCCTTCAGCCTGATTATAAACCACAATGGTTCACAGATCATCTACAAGACTTTCCAGGACCTAGACACCGTGACAAAGAAGCTGAACATTACCATTGAACCGCCAGCTGACAACATTTTGGTGATGTCTACCAAACACTCAGATAACACACAAGACCCCCCCAGAGAGCAACGACCTCAATGGAACAAGGTTCACCCAAAAAGAAGGAAAACAGACACTCCATCCCCGGGCCCTCCACGCCCACAAGACCCCTAAATCACACCTTATTCGACTATTTTGGTCTGGACATAGATCCTCAACCAATGGAATACTTTGTTCACGCTAGGGGGATATCCCTAGCCCTCTTCTCCTCGGACTGTTCCAGATCCTGGGTATTGGGTAAGAAATGGAAAGTTGACGAACAGCAGCTGGTTTAGTTGATAAACTATCATTGTTATAATCCTGTTATATTGTGTTACCAGGTTTTCTACTCTCTTTTTAGACCAGCAGAGCCAGTAACATAGACACTGGACATCTCAGAGTTTAATTCTTGCAAAGTATGTAAAGATGATATTAGCTGATGTCAATATGTTACACTAGTTATATGGGAGAGTAGCATAGTTTGAGTTTCATTTGTCTGATGCCCCCCAGTCCTGTCCATACCTTCTCTCCTCCCTACTCCATCCCCTTTACTTTCCTCATCCCTTCTGCTCCTTACCTCCTCCTGCAGGTCCCTACCAGAAACCTCTAAATAACTTATGTACAATCATCAAGAGCATTATGCAACTACAGTTACTCCCCAGCCAAGGTGTATAGTTCTAGAAATACACTTTTTGTTAGATTAGTTTATAATTTTCATTTATTTTGTGCTGCCATGAACCTACTTGCCGTATGTGTATTGCCTCATGCCTTTTATCTATTGTTGTTGCTCATAGCCATCATGATCTACAAAATTGAACTGTACATGGTTTCTGTAATTTCATTTTTGCCATCCTGTACTAATGTTGAAAGATAGGTCTAACTTAAAAATACTCTCTCACAATGTCAAGGGGTTTAATATTCCACAAAAAAGATCCATTGCTTTTAAAGATTATAAAAGGCTGAGTTGTGATATTGTGATGCTACAGGAGACCCATTTCAAAAAAGGGAGGGAACCCCGTGCCTCTTTTAAGAAATTCGGCACTGCTTACTTTTCTTCTGATAGCTCTAAACATAATGGAGTTTGCACAATGATTGGCAAAGATGTCCCATTTCAGGTGACATCGGTCAATAAAGATAAAATGGGAAGATATCTAATAATCTCAGGGATGTGGAACCATAAACATATAACCTTAGCCAATATTTATGCCCCGGGCCTGGGTGACCCCGGTTTCTTCCATCGGCTTTGCAATAAGCTCCTGGAGTGTCCCGGGGGCGCCCTGGTTATGGGCGGTGATTTTAATGTTGCCATGGATCCTACTATAGATTGCTCTACTGGAAAGTCGTCAGTTCCCAGTAAGACTTTGAAATTAATTAAATCCAAATTGTCTGCCCTAGCCGTTCATGACATCTGGCGACTCCACCACCCAACTACAAAAGATTACACTTTTTATTCCCACCCACATCAAAGCTATTCTAGAATAGATTACATGCTGACAGATGTAACTAGCCTAGCGCATGCCCGAAGTTCAGATATTTATCCCATAACGTGGTCAGACCACGCCATGATTAGCTGCACATTTAATTTCCCTGCTCATGCCCCCTACTCAAGATCATGGAGGCTAGATGAATCCCTTCTAAAGGATCCCCTGATACACATCCAATTAACTAAGTCTATAGAAGACTACTTTAAAGTAAACAATACACCTGATGTGTGCCAGCAACATATTTGGAACGCTCATAAATGCGTGCTTAGGGGCGAGTTGATTGCACTGAAAGCATCCAAACTAAAACAACAGCAACACTACTTGGCTTCCCTACTTACAGACTTAACTAAACTTCAGGACATTCACAAAAGGTTCCCTAAAGACTATTCCCTTCTTGAAAGCCTAGAACACAAGCGACTACAACTCAACTGTTATCTTGGGAAAGAGGCTAAGCGCAAAGCGCTTTTCCTTAAAAAAACATATTACGAAGGAGCTAACAAACAAGGTAAACTTCTGGCTAGACAACTCCGGCAAAAAGCACTTAGCAGGTATATCTTACATATTAGGGATGTTGGGGGGAATGACCGACATACATCAAAAGACATAGCGGACAGTTTTAGACACTACTACAACTCATTATATAATTTATCTACAGACATACCCCCACCATCGAGTGTAGCCATACAGGACTATCTGACACAATTAAACCTACCCAAAATCAGTGAAGAACAGAGTAACAAATTAGACGCACCCTTTTCAGCAGAAGAGATCAAGCTAGCGATTAAATCATTGAAAGCTGGGAAATCCCCAGGACCAGATGGGTTTAGTAATGCCTACTACATAACTTTTAAAGACCTTCTGATACCACATCTCTTGGCATACTTTCATAGTATAGACCAGGATAAATCTTTTCCCCCTTCGGCTCTGCAGGCCACCATTTCGCTGATCCCGAAACCAAACAAACCTAGTATATCAATCCCAAACTATAGACCGATTTCTCTTTTGAACTCGGATATTAAGATTTTCGCTAAGCTTATAGCCAACAGACTCAATTTAATCTTACCCGAACTTATACATCAAGACCAAGTTGGCTTTGTACCCTGCCGAGAGGCAAGAGACAATACGGTGCGCAACTTACACCTGCTATGGCACGCTAAAACGACCCAAACTCCCTCAATTTGGATTTCCACTGATGCCGAAAAGGCCTTCGACAGAGTCGGATGGCCTTTTCTACAGGCGACGTTACAGGCCTTTGGCCTCAGCGAAAAAACAATACATAGAATATTCGCACTATATAACAAACCCAACGCCAGAATTGCCCTCAACGGAATTCTATCGCTTCCACTACAAATCACAAATGGCACCAGGCAAGGTTGCCCTCTGTCCCCCCTACTTTTTACTTGCCTTATTGAAACCCTAGCGACCAAAATTAGATTGAATAAAAATATCCAGGGCCTAAGAGTAGAAGAGGACGAATACAAGATGTCACTCTTTGCAGATGACATCCTTTTTTCCCTAACAGAACCAGTTGAGTCAATACCTTACCTATTGGAAGAATTAGCGGTATTCCACGACCTCTCTAATTTTAAAATTAATCAAAGTAAATCCGAAATGTTAGGAGTAGCCATTACCCCTCAAATGGAAGATGCTATTACTGAAATATGCCCGTTTAAATGGAAGAAAGACTCCCTAAAATACTTAGGGATACAATTAGCTGACAACTTTGACATGCTGTTCAAATTAAATTATGTCACAATTAAAAATGCCCTAACGCGAGATCTCTCTTCTTGGACTAGGAAGCCTCTGTCCTGGCTAGGGAGGATTAACACAATCAAAATGAACATTTTCCCACGTCTGTTGTACATTATGCAGACACTCCCCATCCAATTACCTGGCACATACATCCCACAGATACAACAGTTGTTTAGCTCGTTCATTTGGAACAGACGCCCCCCTAGGATAAACAAAACCATAATGTCACGTCCAATAACCCAAGGGGGACTGGGAGTCCCGGATATCGAATCATATCGAAGGTCCATATTTCTTCAAAGAGTTTTGGACTGGAGGATACACAGGGGCCATAAGAGATGGATCTCTCTAGAAGAGAACCTAAATGTGGGCTTTAACCTACCCTCTATCTGCTGGAACCCTAAGTTCCACTCACTCTGCAAACGAATCAGTAACCCACTTACACAGGAAACACTGAGAATGTGGGATTCTACTAATAAGACTAACCCATATTTGTCCTCCTGCCCAGGCCCATTGACATCAATCATTCACAATAGCGAGTTCTCTCTACTATCCTTGGTCAAGAATACAGAAATACAGATCAGGGATGAGGAGGTTACACTTAGGTCCCTCACTAGTAATGACCAAATGAGATCCCAGGAACAGTTAGTGGACGCCGGTTACGGCTGGGCCGGAAATTGGTTTACATACAGAAGGACACATCATTATATTACGACACATCCACATTTTATAAACATGACTCGACCATTGACCAACATTGAGAAAGTATATACTGCCACACCGCCAGTAAAACATAGCCTATCACACATTTACAATATCATCACTCAGCTACCGCCGGGCAATCTACCACGCTCTATTGAGATGTGGGAGAGGGAGTTAGGGATAGTCATCACTCCACAGGTGGCAACCAGCATCTTTCACAACACCAAATCTGCCTCCACATCAGCATCCATTAAGGAACTAAACTATAAAATATTACATGGCTGGTACTTGACTCCCAAAAGGATCCACAAGCTTTTCCCACAATCCCCCAATCGCTGCTGGCGATGTGGCCATGTAGGTAGTGGTTTGAGTCACATGTGGTGGTGGTGCTCTCAGATAAACATGCTATGGCGATCCATAATCAATGAGATAGAATATATTTTTCACACTGTTCTCCCACTAGACCCTCTTGTGTGGCTATTAAACAAACCAGTCAAACTGCCCCAATCCCACTTTAAGCCACTTTTAAAAATTATGATAAACATTTTGAAGGTTCTGATAGCGCAAAACTGGAGATCACCAGAGATTCCCTCCCTGTACCTGTGGCGTAGCAAGGTCACGGACTTGATCGAATTAGAAGAGTACGGTTCTTATCTACATGATAGACGAGAGCAATTCATTGAACTACAAGCAACCTGGGAAAATCATATTAAAAATATAAGGTTTCAGCAAATACCACTTGACAACGATTAGAGATATAGGAATTGTTATTTACACAGATAAGGCTTACTTAGGAGTACAGTTTATGATTGTTTTTTTTTTTAAGATGGAGCTGTGTACATACTGAGATAGGCATCAAGACACTACGGCAGTTGTTATTGCTAGATTCATATTGTTTGTTTTTATTTTTGTTAAGAAGAAGAAAAAGGTTAAAATGAGAATCTAGGATGCATGAATTCTAACACTGAAACATCTAAACACAGGGTAGCCCTGTCTTCTCTTACAGCACTGTCCAAATAACTGTTATTATTGTATGACCTTGTATGTATATTGTGCTGATTTCTCTGTATTTTGGATTCTTAATAAAAATGATTTGGAAAAAAAAACAAAACTTTCCAAGATAACAACTTAATGTCTATGGAATGTAAAGGTTCAAATGGAACCCCTTGAAGAACTGAAAGAACTAGATTCAAACTCCATGGCGGAGCCACAGGTTTATAGACAGGCTTGATTCTGACTAAAGCCTGAGCAAACGCTTGAACGTCTGGTACCTCTGCCAGATGCTTGTGTAACAGGATAGACAAAGCAGATATTTGTCCTTTTTAAGGAACTAACTGACAATACTTTCTCCAATCCATCTTGGAGAAAGGACAATATCCTGGGAATCCTAAACTAAATTTGGATGCTTGAACGGACCCTGTATTAGAAGATCCTGCCTCATTGGCAGTGATCATGGTGGGACAGATGACATGTCCACTAGGTCTGCATACCAAGTCCTGCGTGGCTACGCAGGCGCTATCAGAATCACCAAAGCCTTCTCCTGTTTGATTCTGGCAATCAGAAGCGGGAGGAGAGGAAACGGTGGAAAAACATAAGCCAGATTGAAGGACCAAGGTGCTGCTAGAGCATCTATCAATACCGCCTTGGGATCCCGGGACCTGGACCCGTAGATAGGAAGTTTGGTGTTCTGACGGGACGCCATCAGATCCAACTCTGGGGTGCCCCATTGCTGAGTCAGCTGGGCAAATACCTCCGGGTGGAGTTCCCACTCCCCCGGGTGAAAAGTCTGATGACTTAGAAAATCCGCCTCCCAGTTGTCTACTCCTGGGATGTGAATTGCTGAGAGATGGCAGGAGTGATCCTCTGTCCACCTGATTATTTTGGTTACTTCCGTCATCGCTAGGGAACACTTGTTCCCCCCTGATGATTGACATAAGCTACAGTCGTGATGTTGTCCGACTGAAATCTGGTGAATTTGGCCGCCGCTAGTTGAGGCCATGCCTGAAGAGCGTTGAATATCGCCCTCAGTTCCAGAATGTTTATCGGGAGAAGAGTTTCTTCCCGAGACCATAAGCCCTGAGCTTTCAGGGAGTCCCAGACCGCACCCCAGCCTAATAGACTGGCGTCGGTCGTTACAATGATCCACTCTGGCCTGCGGAAACATATTCCTTGAGACAGGTTATCCTGAGACAACCACCAGAGAAGAGAATCTCTGGTCTCCTGGTCCAACTGAATTTGAGGAGACAAATCTGCATAATCCCCATTCCACTGTTTGAACATGCATAGTTGCAGTGGTCTGAGGTGTATCCGAGCAAAATGGACTATGTCCATTGCCGCAACCATTAGTCCGATTGTCTCCATGCACTGAGCCACAGATGTCCGAGGAATGGAATAAAGAGCTCGGCAAGTAGTTAAGAGTTTTAGCTTTCTGACCTCCATCAGAAATATTTTCATTTCTACCGAGTCTATCAGGGTTCCTAGGAATGGAACTCTTGTGAGGGGGGAGGGAGAACTCTTTTTTGATGTTCACCTTCCACCGTGATACAATCTCCATGTGAGACTTGGTTCTTTGGAAAGTTGACGCCTGAATTAAGATGTCATCTAGGTAAGGTGCCACTGCTATGCCCCGCGGTCTTAGAACCGCCAGGAGGGACCCTAGCACCTTTGTGAAAATTATGTTAGCAGTGGCCAACCCGAAAGGAAGAGCCACAAACTGAAAATGCTTGTCCAGAAAGGCGAACCTGAGAAACTGGTGATGATCTTTGTGGATAGGAATGTGCAGATATGCATCCTTTAGATCAACGGTAGTAATATATTTATCCCTCCTAGATCATTAGAAAGATTGTCCGAATGGTTTCCATCTTGAATCTTGATTTTGAGATCCAGGATTGGTCTGAAAGTTCCTTCTTTTTTGGGAACCACAAACAGGCTTGAGTAAAACCCCAGTCCTTGTTCTGCAATTGGAACTGGGTGGATCACTCCCATTGGAAGTAGATCTTCTACACAGTGTAAAAACGCCTCTTTCTTTGTCTGATCTGTAGACAGACGAGAAATGTGGAACCTTCCCCTTGGAGGAGAGTCCTTGAATTCTAGAAGGTATCCCTGGGCTACAATCTCTAATGCCCAAGGATCGTGTACATCTCTTGCCCAGGCCTGAGCGAAGAGAGAGAGTCTGCCCCCTACTAGAACCGGTCCCGGATTGGGGGCTACCCCTTCATGCTGTCTTGGTGGCAGTTGCAGGCTTTTTGGCCTGTTTACCCTTATTCCAGCCCTGGTAAGGTTTCCAGTTTGCCTTGGGCTGTGAAGCGTTACCCTCTTGCTTTGCAGCCGGAGAGGATGAAGCGGGGCCGTTCCTGAAATTTGCGAAAGGAACGAAAATTAGCTTTGTTCATTGTTTTAAAGGTTTTGTCCTGAGGGAGAGCATGGCCTTTTCCCCCTGTGATATCTGAAATAATCTCTTTCAATTCAGGCCCGAATAGGGTCTTCCCTTTGAAAGGAATGTTCAAAAGCTTGGATTTAGATGACACATCGGCCGACCAGGACTTTAGCCATAGCGCCCTGCGCGCCAAAATGGCAAAACCTGAATTTTTCGCCGCTAACTTAGCTATTTGGAAAGCGGCGTCAGTGCTAAAAGAATTAGCTAGCTTTAGAGCCTTAATTCTATCCATAATTTCCACATATGAGGTCTCCATCTGGAGCGAGTCTTCCAGCGCCTCAAACCAGAAAGCAGCTGCAGTAGTTACAGGAATAATGCAGGCAATAGGTTGGAGAAGAAAACCTTGTTGAACAAAAATTTTCTTAAGTAAACCCTCTAATTTTTTATCCATAGGGTCTTTAAAAGCACAACTGTCTTCAATTGGTATGGTTGTGCAATTTGCTAGTGTAGAAACAGCCCCAGGGGACAAAAGGGACACCTGGCCCATCCCACTCCCTAGTAACGATATCCGCAATCCTCTTAGGGACCGGAAACGCATCCGTGTAAACAGGGACCTCTAGGTACTTGTCCATTTTACACAATTTCTCTGGGATCACCAAAGGGTCACAGTCATCCAGAGTAGCTAATACCTCCCTAAGTAAAACACGGAGGTGTTCTAGTTTAAATTTAAAAGCCAATGTATCTGAATCTGTCTGAGGAGGAACTCTTCCTGAATCAGAGACTTCTCCCTCAGACATCAAATCCCTCGCTCCCACTTCAGAGCGTTGTGAGGGTATATCGGATACGGCTACCAAAGCGTCAGAATGCTCATAATCTGTTCTTAAAACGGAGCTACCACGCTTTGCAGGTAACACGGGCAGTTTAGATAAGAAGGCTGTAAAAGAATTATCCATGACTGCCACTAAGTCTTGTAATGTAAAAGGGTTAGACGCACTAGAGGTACTAGGCGTCGCTTGCGCGGGCGTAACTGGTTGTGACACTTGGGGAGAGGCAGACAGGCTACCCTCGTTACCTTCAGTCTGAGAATCATCTTGGGCCACATTCTTAAGTGCAACAATATGATCTTTAAAGTGTATAGACATATCAGTACAAGTGGGACACATTCTGAGAGGGGGTTCCACCATGGCTTCTAAACACATTGAACAAGGATTTTCTTTAGTGTCAGACATGTTTAACAGACTAGTAGAGTACACAAACAGGCTTGGAAATCACTTTAATCAAATAAAAAACACAATTTGAAAAAAACGTTACTGTGCCTTTAAGAGATAAAAAGAGCACACAATTTTACAAAATGCAAACATTTTCACAGTATGTAGCTAAAGCCTTAATAAGATTGCACCACAAGTTTCAAAACGATTAACCCCTTAATGCCCAAACCGGAGCAGCCTAAAGCCAACACCCAGTTAAATCACTACAGCACCTTGCCACAGCCTTGCAGTGGCCCTACCTGCCCTTAGGGATCAGATTTGGGGGAATATAGCTTCTTTTAGGCCCTCAAACATCAGCAGGACACTCCATGTGAAACAGCATGAACTTCTCTGCAATTCTAAGGCCCCTCCCACTCTACTCCGGAGCTGTGAGGCCTAGTAAATCACTCCTAAGTGACTAAAAAACAGCCATGTGGTAATAACCCAAGAAAGAACCCAAAAGGGCAATCGATTGCCCTGAATAAGTGTCAACCAGTATATTAGCCCTATTATGTAAGCATTCAATTCCTTACTAAGTCTGTGAACATAGCTTACCCTCCCCTCATGGGGATCTTGTCAGTCTTCTAACATTATCTCAGTCTTGTCTAGAAATAAATGACTGAACATACCTTATTGCAGATCACCCTGCAAACTGTTCCCCCCAACTGAAGTTTTCTGGTACTCCTCAGTCCTGTGTGGGAACAGCAGTGGATTTTAGTTACAACATGCTAAAATCATTTTTCTCTCAGCAGAAATCTTCATCACTTTTCTGCTAGAGAGTAAATAGCACAAGCCGGTACCATTTAAAATAACAAACTTTTGATTGAAGATAATAAAACTACAATTCTAACACCACATTCCCTTTACACTCCCGAGAAAGACCCTAGTGCTTGAGAATGACTGGGGGGTGGAGCTAGAGGGGGAGCTATATGGACAGCTTTGCTGTGTGCTCTCTTTGCTACTTCCTGTAGGGAATGAGAATATCCCACAAGTAAAGGATGAATCCGTGGACTGGATACACCTTGCAAGAGAAATGTTTTTGCTGTGTTTTGCCTGAACTATTGGTGGCAACCCTTCTGCCACCATGTTTGTAAAGACAAATCCATACACTTCCATACACTTCGAGCCCTGTTTTGCAGTGGAGGCATAAGGGATTAAAGACCCTAGTTTGGAGTTAACAGTGTATTTACTTAAATGAACCCTTAACATAAAATAAACACAAGAGACCAGGGCCCCAAGTTATCAAGGTCTGGCGGACCTGATCCGACACTGCGGATCAGGTCCGCCAGACCTCGCTGAATACGGCGAGCAATACACTCGCCATATTCAGCATTGCACCAGCAGCTCACAAGAGCTGCTGGTACAACGCCGCCCCCTGCTGACTCACGGCCAATGGGTCGCCAGCAGGTGGGTGTCAATCCAACCCGATCGCACTCGATCGGCTTGATTTCCGGCGATGTGTGTCCGCCTGCTCAGAGCAGGCGGACAGGTTATGGAGCAGCGGTGTTTGTGACCGCTGCTTCATAACTGTTGTTTCTGGCGAGCCTGCAGGCTCGCCAGAAACACGGGGCATCAAGCTCCAATCGGAGCTTGATAAATATGCCCCCATGTATGGAAGGAAAGACTATGAAAGGCTACGTTTATTCAACATAACGGCACTTATAAGTAGGGATGACAGCAAATTAAATCATTAGTCAATTAAAGTTAAAGGGACATTCTACTCCAGAATTATTATTTTTTTAAAAGATAGATAATCCCTTTATTACCCATACCCCACTTTTGCATAACCAACACTGTTATGTAAATACACGTTTTACCTCTATGATTACATTGTTTCTAAGCCTCTGTAGACTGCCCCTTTATCTCAGTTCTTTTAAAAGACATGTAGTTTAGCAAATCAGTGCTTACTCTTAAATAACTCCACGGGAGTGAGCACAATGTTATCTATATGACACACAAACTTGCAGTGTCTACCTGTCAAAATTCAATGAGAAAAGAGGCAATTCAACACCTTAGAAATTAGCATATGAGCCTAGATTTCCACAAAGAATACCAAGAGAGCAAAGCAAATTTTATAATAAAAGGGAAAGTTGTTTAAAATTGAATGCCCTGTTGGATTCATGAAAGTGTAATGTCAAGGGCCCAAAGCGGAATGTGCAGAAGAGCCCCCAATGCTCCACCCTTGGCAATAGAAGCAGGGTTTGCAGGGAGTTCTTGTGGCCCACCTACCTGAAAAGGACACCATAAGCACCCATCAGCCTGGCCATCACTAACCCCATTTAATTTGCCTAAAGGGGCCAAGACCTCCCAAAACCAGAGTGTGACAATCTCTCTCCCTTAAGGGTACCCAGATCCGCTGGCCGCACAAAACAGCTAACACCGGGAGAAAATAAAACTACAAAACACAGTCGTACCCAAGGCTAGATCAAGTAACCCAGCCCCCACGTGTTACCTAAACAACCCATATGGGAGCCATAATACTCAAAGCTGCCATCCAATAACAGAGAGGGTGGGAGAAGCAGGAATTTTGGCTAGAACAAATCGAATAAGAGGCCAGGTAAGCCAGAAACCATCCCTCCAATATGCTACACAAACACATAACTACACATTAACCCTTAAGTCTGTTCCAAGCCTATACAGGGCTCTACACTAGGCCAGGTATGTTGCAAATGGAGTCCAGTAAAGTCACTACTCACTGCACGGTCAGGTGGCCCCCCTAGATGTGTGGTCCTGGTCTCAGTTGAGACCTCTGAGACCCTGTAGTTACACTCATGTCAGTGAGTAAAATGTACTATTAACTCATTAACAAATATAAAGGGGAATCTGATGACAAAAAGAGGATCAAGATCAAACAGACTTTTGGAATAGTAGTTGAGGGGCTTTTTGATTTTTATTTATTTACAGACTTTGTTGCAGCGGGGGTTATTGGCAATGGGGGAAGAGATCTAATTGGATGTGTCATACACGTGGGGTTACATTTAATGGGGGGTTACTTATGAAGGTGTTATGAAGAAAATGGTTTGCTGTTTTGGAGGGTTGTGTGGTGGTGCCATCGCCAGTTTGTTAGTGGGGTTGCGTGTGGATAAAAGGCAGGATTATGGGATTGTCTGTGTGGCTCATGGGTGTAGTTGGGCTCAGCATTGGGGACTATGAAAGCATTCATCCATATTTTATTTCATTAAATATTAAAGAACAATCTAGAAGAAATTGGATAGAGGGCGCCACATGGTGCAGATCATATAAGATAATGACAACAACACAGTATGATCATAAGAATCCTACTCACAAATAGAAGCGCACAAAATAGTGCAGGAAACGCAGTCCGGAACTACACGTCCTCCGGTCGACCACAAAGGATGGATAACACAGATGGAGGTCCTCGTCTCACCAGGGAGAGTCCAGGGATATCCAAGGTGGAGTGGAAGTGGAACTATACAACAGAGTTCCAGCCAGATCCTAGGGACCAGAGTTCCAGCCAAATCCTGGGGAGAGAGGCCAGAGGAAGTTCGCCAGGCCCAATCCAAGGAGAAAGAAGTGAATAAGGCAGCAACCGGAGAATTTAAAATGTATAAAAAAAGTTTAATAACAATAAAAACAACAGCAACGCGTTTCTCAGTGGTACACACTGTTTCATCAGGCTAATAGCCTCTGTTGTATATTAAACTTTTTTTATACATTTTAAATTCTCCGGTTGCTGCCTTATTCACTTCTTTCTCCTTGGATTGGGCCTGGCGAACTTCCTCTGGCCTCCCTCCCCAGGATTTGGCTGGAACTCTGGTCCCTAGGATCTGGCTGGAACTCTGTTGTATAGTTCCACTTCCACTCCACCTTGGATATCCCTGGACTCTCCCTGGTGAGACGAGGACCTCCATCTGTGTTATCCATCCTTTGTTGTAGACCGGACGACGTGTAGTTCCGGACTGCGTTTCCTGCACTATTTTGTGCGCTTCTATTTGTGAGTAGGATTCTTATGATCATACTGTGTTGTTGTCATTATCTTATATGATCTGCACCATGTGGCGCCCTCTATCCAATTTCTTCTAGATTTTCCATCTGAGTTCCTGGCATAACACTCTGGAGGAGCGGCCTATCTTCTATCTGGATTATTGCCCACCACACGTACCCCTTGGGCCCTTACCTTTGGACTCTGCTGGACTTGATAAATTAACCTCATTGATTGGACTAAAATCAACCATATATATATATATATATATATATTTTTATTGCATTGTTTTATATATCTCCATTGTCTGATTTGGCAGTTTTATATTTATTAGTTGTTTTTTATTAGGAGTCAGGACTTCCATTATTCATCAAATATTGTTGATATATTTATCCCCCATTAATAATTTATTTCATTATCTCTATGGGATTATTTTTCCCAAGTTTAATATTATTATTCTGAATCCATATTGTGCTACTTTTGTCTAGGCGCCTCTTAGTAGTGCTCTGGTGACCTTTGTGTCCCCAGTGACACTAACTGTTGTTCTTATATTAAAGAACAATGTTTACACTGTATGATCATGGGAATCCTGACTAAAACTTTGCTGCTTGATATAATTTTTAGAGCCATAATACTCAAACCTGCCATCTAATAACAGGGAGGGTGGGAAAAGCAGGAATCTTGGGCCAGAACAAATCGAATAAGAGGCCAGGGACTTCCTGTCAGGACAATTATAAAGGTAAGCCAGAAACTGCCCCTACAATATGCAACACAAACACATAACAACACCTTAACCCTTAAAGGGACAGTCAACACCAGAATTGTTGTTGTTTAAAAAGATAGATAATCCCTTTATTGCCCATTCCCCAGTTTTGCAAAACCAACACTGTTATATTAATACACTTTTTACTTCTGTGACTAACTTGTATCTAAGCATCTTCTGACCGCCCCTAATCACATGACTTTTAGTTATTATCTATTGACTTGCATTTTAGCCAATTAGTGCTGTGTCTGCCACTAGCCACGGGCATGATCACAATGCTATCTATATGGCCTACATGAGCTTGCTCTCCCCTGCTGTGAAAAGTAAATAAAATAGAGGCGGCCTTCAAGGGCTTAGAAATGATCATATGTGCCTTTCTAGGTTTGCTTTCAACTAGAAAACCAAGAGAACAAAGCAAAATTGTTGATAAAAGTAAATTGGAAAGTTGTTTAAAATTACATGCCCTATTTGAAAAATGAAAGATTTATTTGGACTTGACTATCCCTTTAAGTCTATTCCAAGCCTATAAAGGGCTCTACACTAGGCCAGGTACATTGCAAGTGGAGCCCAGTAAAGTCACTACTCACTGCAGGGTCAGGTAGGCCCCCTAGATGTGGGGTCCTGGTCTCAGTTGAGACCTCTGAGACCCTGTAGTTACACTCATGGCAGTGAGTAAAATGTAGTTGAAGAGATGCATTTGTGCAATAAGCTGCATGATAATGCCTTTGCACTGAAGAGAAATTTCTCCTCAGTTCTCACAGTTTGTCTACAAATTTATACGGGTAAACCCGAACAGTGCCTGCAATGTATGGAGTACCTCCGTACAGTTTCTGACTATCTGCACACAATTAAACCCATTTGTCAGAATAAAGAGTGTGACTGCTGTGTGCACTCTGTGATTTGCTTTATTAATATGTATTCAAGCTGTGTCGTGCTTGTTTGTGTTCCTCTAGGTATTTCTAATTATTTTAGTTTTTGAGCTTATCTGTAAGCAATTGTAGATATGTTTATGTACTTGTTTTATTTCATTCTACTTAACTTGCATTATTTGTTTGCCCACCTTAAATAAGTAATTGCAAAAAAACAATCTGATATGTTGTACTGATGGCATTACCTATATATGATACCTGGCTAACACATAATACAGATAGCTAAAAATAATGCCTAGGTTATCAGTGATACTGCTACTCCCTACTCAGCACCGAGGAGGAAAGAACACTGTGGTGCACAACACTGCAATTGGGTAACTGGCGGCCACAGTAGATTACTGCAGGTTACAGTGCTAACAATACCAACCTAGGACTGTGCAAGTCGCTATAATGTAGTCACTATAAGCCAGATTGTTTCATAGCATCTTTATTTTTACAGTTAGATTATACTTACACAGCTTTTGTCAGAGCAATTTACATGCAGGTCACTAAATAATGGTGGCACCTAATGGCTAATCAGTATGGCTCAAGTCTCCATAACACTGATACCTAATCCATAGGAATTCGCTTTATAGCGTATTGATCCTGAAAGTAGCCTACCACACACTTTAACAGTGATCCCCTATTACTATAACTATGCTGACCCAATCCTAACTGTCATAATTAACCCTAACCATCACCTCACTCACTGCAAATCCCCTACAAATCTGTTCCAACACCAGTGCAATTGATCTTAATCGAACCTTCCCCCATCACCCCTCCCCAACTCTAAACACACACATGATCCTTTTCTGCTTGATCCTGGACAATCAAGGACAATCTTGTTAATCAATGATAGCTGTCAGAGTCTTGCCCACTGGTTCATAGGGATGATACTATTAACTCATTAACAAATATAAAGGGGTATCTGATGACAAAAAGAGGATTAAGATCAGACTTTTGGAATAGTAAGTTGAGGGGCTTTTTGATTTTTATTTATTTATTTACAGACTTTGTTGCAGCGGGGGTTATTGGCAATGGGGGAAGAGATCTAATTGGACGTGTCATGCACATGGGGTTACATTTAATGGGGGGTTACTTATGGAGGTGTTATGAAGAGAATGGTTTGCTGTTTTGGAGGGTTGTATGGTGGGGCCATCACCATTTTGTGAGTGGGGTTGCGTGTGGATAATAGGCGGGATTGTGGAAGTGTCTGTAAGGCTCATGGGTGTATTTGGGCTCAGCCTTGGGGACTAGTATGGAAGCATTCATCCATATTTTATTTCATTATATATTAAAGAGCAATGTTTACACTGTATGATCCTGGGAATCCTGACCTAAAACTTTGCTGCTTGATATCAATTTTAGCCTCAGACCATCCCATAAATGAATATAATAGATATGATATATTAAAGGGACATGAAACCCCCAAATTTTCTCTCATGATTCAGATAGAGCATACAATTTTAAACAACTTTTCAAATGACTTTTATAATCAATTATGCTTCATTCTCTTGGCATCATTTATTCAAGTAGCAGCACTACTGGGAGATAGCTGTACACTTCAGTAAGCCAATAACAACAGGCATATATGTGCAGCCACCAATCAGCAGCTAGCTCCCAGCTGCTGAGCCTACCTAGGTATGCTTTTCAACAAGGATACCAAGAGAATTAAGCAAATTAGATCATTAAATAAATTGGAAAGTTGTTTTTTAATTGTATGCCCTATCTGAATCATGAAAGATAAATTGTGGGTTTCATGTCCCTTTAAAGCTATAGCAAATTATGAAACAAAAAGGAAACAAATGTGAGATTAATTGACTAATTATGAGCCCCCAGGTGCCCCACAACATGGCCCTTGTTGTTCCTAAATATAAATACACTGCGTGCGTGTATGGGCCAGGTAGAGTTCCCATGTGACATCAACCTTTGCATAAAGAGTAATGCCACATAAGATGTCACTTGCCTGGTACATGCAGGGAGTAACTGTGAACTCCTGACAGAAGTTAACACCATGCTTGATGTATTAGTGGAAGCTGAAGCTGTTAAATTATATATAAAAAGGAAACACCTAGAGGATGGAGGAGCAATGTTTAGGACAATCCTGCAGAATCCTTAAAGGGACATGCCAACCACATTTAGAAAGAGAATGCAATTTTAAACATCTTTCTAATTTACTTATATTATCTAATTTGTTTTATTCTCTTGATATTCTTTGATGAAAAGCATATCTAGATATGCTTACTAGCTGCTGATTGGTTGCTGCACATAGAAGCCTCGTGTGATTGGCTCACCATGTGCATTGCTTTTTCTTCAACTAAGGATATTTTAAAAATGAAGCAAAATAAATAATGGAAGTAAATTGTAATGTTTAAATTTCTATTCTCTATCTGAATCATGAAAGAAAGATTTTGGGTTTAGTGGCCCTTTAAGTCTCATGAAATTCAAAAAATGTATTTCATGATTCAGGTAAAGAGTACAATTAAAATAACCTTTTACTTCTATTATCACATTTACCTTCTTTACTTGGTATCCTTTGTTGAATAGCATACCTAGGTAGACTCAGTAGTGTGCATGTTTGGAGGACTAGTGCTTCAGACACATATGTGTGGCTGTGTAAGAGAAAGAAGAAACTTTAAAAATAGAATTAAATTGGACAGCTCTGCAATTATGATAAAACTTTTGGAAGATGTGGGGTGAGATGGAACAGCAGATTTTTATGTGCCTAGGGCAGCACAACAACATAATATTTCCCTGGTGATGAGGAAAAATAAGCAGAAAAATAAGTTCCACTTAATATGTACGCAGTCTGGCCAGTCTATTAAGCGCTATGTGGCTGTGTATTTATTGTATTGTTCACAGCAGGGCCGGCTCTAAAACAGATCCTGATGGGACCCAGGCTGCACTTAACAGGGGCAGCAGATGGAGAGAATATGGTTTCTTTAAATGATATAAAAGTCACCAAGTCACTTGTCACTTGTATATATCTATGTATCTCTGCCTTTGGGATGAAGTACAATCATTGGTTTAGATCAGTGGTATTCAGTGTGAGGTGCCAAAGCATATAAGGGGAGGCACGGGAGCAGTGACTCTTATACTATGGAAACCACTATCATCTGCTGAGAATGACACTTGCCAAGTCATTGTGGAATACGGCAAAGGGAGGGATTTAGGTCGAAGAAAGGCACTGAGGTTGTGTTTGTGGTTTTCATAGGTAACTTATATTTAACACAGGAGTAACAAAGTGCAAATTGAAAGTGGAGCACTCTTTTGGCTGAGCAGAATCAAATTCCCCAAATTAAAACTAAAAATAAATACTGCAATTTTCTTTAACCCCATGGGGTCGATTTATGAAGCAGCGGATGCTGCTTCCGACCCACTCCGCCTGAAGCGGAAGTTAAGAAGCAGCAGTCCTAAGAACGCTGCTTCTTAACTCGTCCCCCACCTCTGAGGTGGCAAACAACAATCAGCCCAATCGAATACGGTTGGGTTGTTTGATACCCACATGGCGTATATATACGTTGGAGCTGCAGGAAGCTACAGCAGTCTCGTCTGTTAAGTTACAGCTAAGAGCTGGAGTTCCTGAGCTCCAGGCATCTGCCCGCCGGTGCTCCGGTTAAATATGAAGGCAGATGCCAGATTGTTACAGACGGTGACACTGTGTGGCATATGCATCGGGGATTAATAGGAAGTGCAAGAAAAGGGAAGGAACTATTATTAAAGCAAGTCACAAACACAAGAGCTGCTGGTGCAACGCCGCCGCCAGCAGGGGGGGGTCAATCAACCCGATCGTACTCGATCGGGTTGATTTCCGGCGATGTCTGTCCGCCTTCTCAGAGCAGGCGGACAGGTTATGGAGCAGCGGTCTTTGTGACCGCTGCTTCATAACTGCTGTTTCTGGCGAGTCTGAAGACTCGCCAGAAACAGGGGCCATCAAGCTCCTTACGGAGCTTGATAACTAGAGGCCCTTGTATAGAGAAACTAATGAGCTCAGTACAATCAGGGGGCTTCGGATTAACAAATTTGGAACTTTATAACTGGACAACATCAAGCAAATATGTGCTGGATTGGTTGAGCCACACAAGCCACTTTACACACATGGACATAGAGAGCAACATGGTCATGGTCACTAGCAATGCTGCCGCACATGGAGACTCACAACATACAGACACTGGCTAAAGACTCTCCTTTATTTGGAGATTCCCTCAGAGCCTGGAAGAAGATGTGTAACTGGATGGGGGTATCACACACACAAAATTCATACCCACTGGAGAGAACCCAGAGTTCCCGGCAGGATTGACGACTAAACCCTTCATACACTGGAAAGATAAGGGCCTGCAGTCAGTAAGGCAACTAGTTTCAGGAACAAACAGGCAAATTCGCACATTCCAAGATTTACAAAAAGAATACTCACTACCAAAACAACATCACTTTGCATATCTGCAAATCAAACATTATCTAGCACAGCTATAGAAACTAGGGATGCACCGAAATTTCGGCCGCAGAAAGTTTCGGCCGAAAATGGCATTTTTGGCTATTTCGGTTTTCAGTTTTTTTGCCTGTTATTTTCGGTAAAATTATTGTATAGCATGTTTCAAATTTGATGCTAGCCTAGAGCTGCTGTTTAAGTTTATTACTTGACTTACTGTTCTGCATATAATGAGTTTTCTAGGACTATACTTTATTTGGATAATTGATAAAAAAAAAAAAATGTTAAATATGATTGTTACATAGAACTAAATGAAGAATAATACAGTATATTAATATTTATAATTGTTTTAAGTAGGGATGCACCAAAATTTTGGTCGCAGAAACATATGGGCCAAAAATGGCATTTTTTGCCTGTTTTTTTTTTTCTTGGTAAAATTATTGTGTAGCATATTATTGTGTTAAAGGGATACTAACCCCACATTTTTTCTTTCATGATTCGGATAGAGCATGCAATTTTAAGCAACTTTCTAATTTACTCCTATTATCAATTTTTCTTTGTTCTCATGTTATGTTGATTTGAAAAAGCAGTAATAAAAGGTTAGAAGCTGGCCCATTTTTAGTTCAGCACCTTGGTAAAGCTTGCTGATTGGTTTGCTACATTTAGCCACAAATCAGCAAGTGCTACCCAGGTACTGAACAAAAAATGGTCTGGCTCTAAAGCTTACAGTACTGCTTTTCAAATCAAGATAGCATGATAACAAAGAAAAATTGATAATAGGAGTAAATTAGAAAGGCGCTTAAAATCTCATTCTCTATCTGAATCATGAAATAAAAAAATTGGGTTTAGTATCCCTTTAAGATATTTTTGTCCAGTTTTAGTGTGTTACTTTCAATAAAAGGGTGGGCTTTTTTATTGGCTTTAATTATGCAAAAAAATAAAATAAAAATGATTAATTTGAAAAAATACATTTTCGGTATCAGTTTCGGTTTTCGGCCAAGTGCATCCCGGATTTTCGGATTCGGTTTCGGTCCAGAATTTTCATTTCGCTGCATCACTAATATAAACACATACATTTCACAGAGAATACCGATCCCATATCTAGAATAGTCTCCCTCACCGCACAAGGCAACCACTCACCTATCTACAAGATGCTAATAGACAAACCAAATAAACAACACAGGGAAAAATTGAGTAGCAAATGGTCGGACGTTCTGCAGACGCAGATATCTGAGGAACAAATAACAAAGAGCGTAGAGAGGGTAAGAAAAGCTACTCTAATGACTGACATGAGGGAAATGCACACTAAAACCTTACACGGAGCATGCATCACCCCCAAGGCATATAGCAAGTGGGTGAAAGACGCTGATAATGTATGTGTCAGATGTCGACTTCAAAATCCCGACTATACACATTTGTTTGAGACATGCCCACAACTCACCAAGTTCTGGGCAATGACTGAAAGATGTATAAACATATTATGCTCCAGCAATGTCAAACTAGACGGAAGAGCTATACTGCTCTTAGACTTTCCCCACACATTAGGTACACAGAAACTGCTTGTACATAACATAGTTCTCTTAGCAAGGAAACTAATTCTAAAAAAATGGAGAAACAGGAACCCACCAACACTATGACAGCTCAAAAACTTACTATCACAGTTGATGATAATAGAACAGTTTGACACCACGCTGTATTGTACATTTCAGAGGGGAGACTCACTGCCTAAGACTTTGTCTGTAGTGGAAAGAAAGTTTGGGGCGTCATTTTAATCTCTGACAGTCTGACCCAGGCAGCACATTTATCAGGGCACTTTCCGGCCCAGGTTTACAGTACCTTACTGATTGTGCACAGGACTGGGTTTAGCTGGGTGCACTGTATGAGCATTCTTTGCATTAAACAGAAGCTGTTAATGATTTACCTTTCCCAACAAGCAGGAAACAAAATACTTCAGCAGTTAAATGCAACTATCGCTATGTAAACACATTGAAGTGCGTGTTTACTGACCTTGCTAGGATTTCAGGCAGTTAATCTATTTATGGAACTACATTAAAATAAAAGCATTTAGCCATGAAACAACAGCTGCATCAGCTTCTAAAACAATCTTGTCTAAACTAAGGCCTGAGGCCACTAAATGGTCCTATAATTTATTTGGGAGGATTTTTTCTTAAATGTTTCAACACGTTCAGCCTTAAAAAGAAGGAGTGGATATTAATTGTGAATAAATTGGTGGATCACCTTTTAAAATTCAGTGTAGGTATACTCAATAAAAGCACAAGTATCGCTTTAGGATAATACACTGAGGTTTCTTCTTTTTTTCCATTTCTGCTTGGCTGAGAGGAGACAAGTTAACTACTGATGAGCCCAATTTATTATTGGAAATTGATAAATTTGCCAATATTCATTTCACTTGTGCTGTGATATTCCACTATTGGATGTTGTTGACATTCTCTTCTTTTGCATGTTTGGACATTATGTTTAAAATATGACAGTTTATTATCTATTGAAATAACCTATACTATAATCGCGTTTGTAACGCGTTCATCGCCTTCGCCAGTTGCGCGCGCATCCTCAAAGGAATGTTGACTGCGCGAGGTAGCCAAAAGAATGTTGGCTGTGAGTGCAGCCAAAAGAATCCACCTGGATACAGAGTAGGCAAACCCGAAGCCTTAAAAAAAAAAAACATGCAACCGCCCGCACGAAATAACTAAAAAACACGTAACCGCCCGCACAAATTATAACAAAAAAACCTAACCTCCTGCACAAAGTATTAACAAACACCTAAACCGCCTACCCCCACATCGCAAAACAATAAATGTATTAACCCCTAATCCGCAAATAACATAGTTAAAATAATAACCCCTAAACTGCCAACTCCCCACATTGCAATAAACCTAATTAATCTATTAACCCTTAAACCGCAAAACCCCCACATTGCAATAAACCTATTTAACCTATTAAATCTTAAACCGCCAACTCCCCCATTGCGATAAACCTAATTAACCTATTAACCCCTAAACCGCCAATACCCCACATCGCAATAAACCAAATTAATATATTAACCCCTATACCGCCAACCCCCCCACAACACAAATAACTAATTTAATTACTTACTTAATTAACACCCCCTAAGTTAACCCCAATTACTACTAAATTACAATTAAATTACAAAAAATAAAAAGTCTAACATAACAGAAAAAAATAAACAAAATTATTAAAAATAAAAAACTATACCTAATCCCTATGAAAATAAAAAAAGCCCCCCCAAAATAAAACACCCCCTAATCTAAACTAAACTACCAGTAGCCCTTAAAAGGGCCTTTTGTAGGGCATTGCCCTAAGTTAAACAGCTCTTTTACGTTTAAAAAAAAAACTAAGTCCCCCCTAACAGTAAGAACCTCCCACCCAGCAAACCCCCCAATATAAAAAAACCTACCACTAAAAAAAACTAAACTACCCATTGCCCCTAAAGGGGCATTTGTATGGGCATTGCCCTTAAAAGGGCATTCAGCTCTTTTACTGCCCTTAAAGTGAAAGTGAATCCTAGCATTTTACAAACGATAGAATTGACTATTGAAACAAATGAAGGGGACTTTCATTCATGAAGTATAAGATATTATTTGTTTAAATCGATTGCCATTTTTAGCTGCTACAGCAGCCTACGACTAAAAAATTTTCTTGGTAAGAGGTGACATTTTCACCTCTTAACCAATAGCCATGCAGTAAATCCGGCTTGGCGCTCATGGGAGCCAGATTTACCGCACTTCTATTGGCTAAGAGGTGAAAACATCACCTCATAGCAAAAAAAATTCTTAGCCGTGGGCTGCTGTAGCAGCTAAAAACGGCAATCGATTTAAACAAATAAAGGAGCTTTCTACATGAAGTATCTTATACTTCATGAATGAAAGTTCCCTTTATTTGTTTCAATAGTCAATCCTAGCATTTGTAAAGGGCTAGGATTCACTTTCACTTTAAGGGCAGTAAAAGAGCTAAATGTCCTTTTAAGGGCAATGCCCATACAAATACCCTTTTAGGGGCAATGAGTAGTTTAGTTTTTTTTAGTGGTAGGTTTTTTATTTTGGGGGGTTTGGTGGAAGGGGGGGTTACTGTTAGGGGGGACTTAGTTTTTTTTAAACGTAAAAGAGCTGTTTAGCTTATGGCAATGCCCGCTATTGGTATAGACAATCACCCTGCTACTCTGTAGAGATTCTGGCATAATACACAATCACCCTGCTATTCTGTGGAGATTCTGGCATAATGCACAATCACCCTGCTATTCTGTGGAGATTCTGGCATAATGCACAATCACCCTGCTATTCTGTGGAGATTCTGGCATAATGCACAATCACCCTGCTATTCTGTGGAGATTCTGGCATAAAGCACAATCACCCTGCTATTCTGTAGAGATTCTGGCATAATGCACAATCACCCTGCTATTCTGTGGAGATTCTGGCATAATACACAATCACCCTGCTATACTGTGGAGATTCTGGCATAATGCACAATCACCCTGCTATTCTGTGGAGATTCTGGCATAATACACAATCACCCTGCTATTCTGTGGAGATTCTGGCATAATACACAATCACCCTGCTATACTGTGGAGATTCTGGCATAATGCACAATCACTCTGCTATTCTGTGGAGATTCTGGCATAATACATAATCACCATGCTATTCTGTGGAGATTCTGGCATAATGCACAATCACCCTGCTATACTGTGGAGATTCTGGCATAATACACAATCACCCTGCTATTCTGTGGAGATTCTGGCATAATGCACAATCACCCTGCTATTCTGTGGAGATTCTGGCATAATACACAATCACCCTGCTATTCTGTGGAGATTCTGGCATAATGCACAATCACCCTGATATTCTGTGGAGATTCTGGCATAATACACAATCACCCTGCTATTCTGTGGAGATTCTGGCATAATGCACAATCACCCTGCTATACTGTGGAGATTCTGGCATAATACACAATCACCCTGCTATTCTGTGGAGATTCTGGCATAATGCACAATCACCCTGCTATTCTGTGGAGATTTTGGCATAATACACAATCACCCTGCTATTCTGTGGAGATTCTGGCATAATGCACAATCACCCTGATATTCTGTGGAGATTTTGGCATAATACACAATCACCCTGCTATTCTGTGGAGATTCTGGCATAATGCACAATCACCCTGCTATACTGTGGAGATTCTGGCATAATACACAATCACCCTGCTATTCTGTGGAGATTCTGGCATAATGCACAATCACCCTGCTATTCTGTGGAGATTTTGGCATAATGCACAATCACCCTGCTATTCTGTGGAGATTCTGGCATAATGCACAATCACCCTGATATTCTGTGGAGATTTTGGCATAATACACAATCACCCTGCTATTCTGTGGAGATTCTGGCATAATGCACAATCACCCTGCTATTCTGTGGAGATTCTGGCATAATGCACAATCACCCTGCTATTCTGTGGAGATTCTGGCATAATGCACAATCACCCTGCTATTCTGTGGATAGTCTGGCATAATACACAATCACCCTGCTATTCTGTAGAGATTCTGGCATAATACACAATCACCCTGCTATTCTGTGGAGATTCTGGCATAATACACAATCACCCTGCTATTCTGTAGAGATTCTGGCATAATACACAATCATAACTTGAAAAGAGGAAATGTGGGCTGTTTCCTTAAAATTAATTCCTTTATTTATTCAGATTAAAATCGGCAAACACAGCAAGGATAGGGTATGGTGTAGAAGGCGCAGCACAGTCTGGCTTACGCGTTTCGGATGAGCAAGGGATCTCTGCCTCGTTCCAGAGTGTGTTCCATTGGCCGAGATTGGGCCGTGCCCCCTTAGAGGCGTCCGGATTGAATTTGCAGCCGTGAATGGCGATACCCGCCTTCTCCATAGGATTGGGTGAGTGAGATCTCCATTGTCCACGCTGGAGCGAGTAAATGAGTGATATACCAAGGAACTTGAGAGTTTCTATTTAGCACCTTGCACTTTATTTGATACCTTTTTGTTGTTAATATATTATAGACTGCCTATCACTTTCTGGGTTTCCTTACTTTACATTTATCTCTTTTGGGTATTACCGGACATACCTACACCCAGTTTTGTGATATTGGTCCAGCCTTTTAATAAGACTTGTTAGCACAGTTATGGAGGAAACACAGCAGGCCTTTTACTCACTGATGCCTGTAACTGCACGTACGACTTTGCCTACAGATTGTGAATTGATTTTCTCTGAGGATAAAGGAGTATTAGCACTGAGCACTTTGTTTGAACAAATGGAGACATTGTTACTTAAAGAATCTAAAACCCAGTGGGATATCTGGACATTAGAAAAATATTTGAGTCTGAGTATGATACCGAGGGGATTAAGGCTATACAAGTTTCCGACCTTTGACGTGGATGCACAAGATAAAGACTTTATAGATGCTTGGAACAATGTACTATCTGAATGCTCTATGAGACTTATGAAATTGCTTATACAGTATAAAAATAAGTTGTTGGATAACATTAGAGCAGATATTAATGAATTACAGATAGAATTGAATAGGAGGAGCAGTCATAATGATTTTGCCAGATTTGATAAAACTTTGAAAGAGTTGGTTGCCAAGGGGAGGTCTGGGATCATGGAGACAAAACATACCAAATACATTAGGGACAAATATGACTATTCTAACAATTCTGTGTACATATGGAATAGAAGTGCCAGGGGGAATTTTAGGGCAAATCAACCTAGGTTTGGCCGTAGGAGGAGGGGCAATAGAAATCGTAGTAGAAATCGTGGCAATAATAATAAAAAGAATGTGACCTTCTCTGGTAGTGATTCAGAGGGATCGAGTGAGGGTGAGATCATTAGTGAACAAACACGGCCAGATTTCGAAGATACTGCCCCTCCTAATATTGTACATATTCCCCAAACAGCTTACACAGGTATAATGAGCACTAATCAAGGCTATGTACAACACAACACAGTAGCAGTTAAACCCAAACAGGGTAACTACACAGAATTAGCACCTAATATGTATTTTCAAAACAGACCAGACACTCTAGCCATCAATCAGGTTTTTCCCCAAGACCTAGATGCATCAGCGGGGGGAGGGAAACAGAACAAACAGAATACACAGCCCAAAGTGCAATATACGAAGAATCAAGACAAGTATCAATTGAGGGAACCTCGTCCACAGACCAAATACAAATAATCGATTCCAAGATTGTAGGCAATGTCATTAATTTATCATCTAAACAGCTTAGTATTGCACAATATAGTGTTTTGAATAAAGGTTTAAACTTTGCACCCACTATAGATTTTGATGTATTTAGAACTATTATGGATGTTAACAAATTAACACGTAATTTAACTTTGAAGAAATATTTTCACGGATTGAGTACACTTGATCATACCGATGTGCCAGTTACCCATGTTGATACTGATACCGGGGACCCAGTTGATTTTGAATATAAATGTGACACAGTCACACTGCAACAGCTGCAAATAGAATCAATGGGGAACTCGGGTAGTCGCAACATGGGTCCCAAATTTAAGGAGAAATCTAAATTCTACCCTATTCAGAACAGGGGATCAGTCATTGAAACATTTTACAACAGGGTCGAAAGAGATCTTTTACAACTAAAGGCCAATCAGCCCCCAAGTAAATTTAACTTGTCTCTTGCTGAGAAGAGTGCTTTGGCCTCTCTTAAAGAGGACCTTAGTCTGGTGATCAAAAATTCTGATAAAGGTGGAATGGTTGTGGTCATGGACCGACAACAATACATAGATGAAGGCCACAGACAACTATGTAATGAGAATAATTACTTAGTTTTACAAAGAGATCCCACCACTCACTTTCGTTCCAAATTAGTACATCTTTTGGATGATGGATTGGAACAAGGTTTTGTAGATCAGGCAACAATGGACTATTTGTTAGTTGATTGTCCGAAAATACCGTTGTTCCACCATTTACCTAAGACACATAAATCCCTGGAAAGTGTCCAGGGACGGCCTATAGTGAGTGGTGTGGAATCCCTTCTAGGTAATCTGTCAGAGTGGTTGGACTCAATCCTTCAACCCCTCGTTGTCACTCTCCATTCTTACATTAGGGATACCAAACATATCCTTAATGTTATGGATAATGTAAGATGGACACCACAATCTATCTGGCTCACAGTGGACGCAGTGTCGCTCTATTCCAGTATTCCACACTCTAAAGGGATAGAGGCCATTGCCTTTTTTCTGGAATACAATACAGATTACTCTGATGACTTCATTAAGTACATTTTGAAGGTCACCCTTTTTCTTTTGTCACACAATTTTTTCAAATTTGAGGATGTTTTCTATCTCCAGAGATGTGGTACCGCCATGGGGGCCAAATTTGCTCCCTCCTTTGCCAATCTTTTTTTGGGCTGGTGGGAGTTCTACCACATCTTTGGAGATAGAAACCCTTACAAGAAATGTATCTCCTTTTATAGGAGATACATAGATGATCTTCTTTTCATCTGGTCGGGTAATCAGTCTGACATTCAGGGATTCATTGACTATCTTAATCATAATGATATTGGACTAAGCTTCACTTTTGAAGCGAGTCAGAGTTCTATTAACTATCTGGATATTACATTGGAGGGCAGTTCAGATGGCAGAATACTTTCCAGGATTTTCAGAAAATCCATTTCAGGGAATTCCTTACTCTTAGGAACAAGCTGTCATCCCAGACATGTTCCCTTTGCCATTGCCAAAGGAGAATATACCAGGATTAAAAGGAACTGTACCTCCAATGAGGACTTTTGCAAGGAGGCAGAAAGATTGGAGATGAGATTAAAAGAGAGAAAGTATCCCAAAAAAGTGATCAAAAGGGCAAGAGAATCTGTACAGGTAACACCTAGAGAGAGCTTACTGAAAACTAAAGATAAGCACAGTACAACCAAACAGGGAATTACTTTTGTTACAACACACAGTACCCAATATCCTCAGGTATGTGAGATTATTAGGAAACATTTTCCAATATTGAAGGCAGAGGATAAATTGGTTGATACAGTCCGACAAGGGCTCAGATGTGCCTACAGGAAGAGCCCCACATTGGGCTCTATTCTCTCGCCAACCCTGTTAAAAACTGACAAAGATGAGAGGGGATCATGGTTGGTACATACTGGGATGTATAGATGCGGTCACAGGAAGTGCAAGCCCTGTGATTATGCCAAGGTGACAAAGGAATTTGTGAGTGCAAAAACGAGGAAAAGCTACAAAATCAATTCCTGTATGAATTGTAAAACGGAATCGGTAGTCTATATGATTGAATGCACATTGTGCCAGATTCAATATGTGGGACTCACCTCCAGAGACCTGAACTCTAGAATTAGGGAACATCTTTCCTCTTTCTCTACTAAGAGATCCACGACTCCAATAGTACAACACTTTGGAGTCTACCATGATAATAACCTCAAAGGATTTACATGGTGTGCTATTGAGAAAGTTTCTAGACCTGTGAGGGGGGGAAATTTGGACCAATTGCTAGCCAGACGCGAAGCTTTTTGGATTTTTACCTTAGGCACTCGGGTGCCTGATGGTCTAAATTCAAGATATGACGTAATGAACCTGTGGGAATAGTATTATGGTATTTCGTAATACACCTACCAATGATCTCCTAGTTTATTATAATGTAAGACTCATCGGTTGGTCATGTGTGCTTAACCTGTATCAAATCACATTAAATTACTATATGGGGATGTCCTATTTGTTTGCTTGTTGTCTTTATCATATGTTATTATGATGACGATTTGCCAAGACATCTTTATAACATATAGTATTTGACAGGTTACTATTCATTTAAAATTAAAATTTAAAATTAAAATTATTTGCTTATTGCATGTTTTCATTCTTATAGGATTTGTTAATAGATTTATCTATTTTTGACATATGATATCAACTATTGTGGTATTTTATACTGAGGGTACTGTTTGAATTCTGTTGCCCATCAGTGCATTAGAGAGGATAAGAGCAATGATTCAACTCTTAGAGAATGAGGATATATTAATAGAGTCTCCTATGCGCACTATTTGGGCAATAGAATTTCTAGTAATATATAATTGATCACTAACCCTTAATATTTGACATTTTGTCTGTAATGCATAACACTATGTTGGTTATTCACATAATTATCACAGTATGTATATTACGTTTGTATGGGCTCAGACAATGTATTGCAATGTGCGGTTCTTACATTAGTGGGTTAACTTTACATACTGTTAGTATTGGTTAAACTTGAAGGCGTTGTTTTTCATGTGTGCGCCAATCACATTTGTTTTAACTAGTTTTAAACAGGTGTGGAGCACAGCACAGTAGGCTATGACTACGGATTTCATCCGAAACGCGTAAGCCAGACTGTGCTGCGCCTTCTACACCATACCCTATCCTTGCTGTGTTTGCCGATTTTAATCTGAATAAATAAAGGAATTAATTTTAAGGAAACAGCCCACATTTCCTCTTTTCAAGTTATTATTGTCCGGAGTTTGGCTGTTTCCTGCTGTGCATTACGAGCTTATACTCTTCAAAAAGGATTGCATTGTGTGCTGTTCTACATTTGGCAGTTCCCTATTGCAAGCAGGAACTGTTTTTTGCTACGTCACTGGCGGAGGGATACTGCATTCTATCGGAGGAACAAGTATCTGGAATAAGTTGAGGCGGAGCAAGGGATCTCTGCCTCGTTCCAGAGTGTGTTCCATTGGCCGAGATTGGGCCGTGCCCCCTTAGAGGCGTCCGGATTGAATTTGCAGCCGTGAATGGCGATACCCGCCTTCTCCATAGGATTGGGTGAGTGAGATCTCCATTGTCCACGCTGGAGCGAGTAAATGAGTGATATACCAAGGAACTTGAGAGTTTCTATTTAGCACCTTGCACTTTATTTGATACCTTTTTGTTGTTAATATATTATAGACTGCCTATCACTTTCTGGGTTTCCTTACTTTACATTTATAATACACAATCACCCTGCTATTCTGTGGAGATTTTGGCATAATACACAATCACCCTGCTATTCTGTGGAGATTTTGGCATAATACACAATCACCCTGCTATTCTGTGGAGATTCTGTAGAGTGGCCTTTTCAGCCAAAAAATAATCCAAAAAGGCCTCTGCCAATAGACAGTGATTGAGGTCATAATGTTAAAAACATTCGGGCTCTATGAAGACACTCTAATTTTATTTCATTCTGGTAAATAATAGCAACTTATATCTAGCAATCTTGTATGTATGCCTTTGGTTAAAGGAATATGAAATATGAAATTATTCTGGTAAATAACAGCAACTTATATCTAGCAATCTTGCATGTATGCCTTTGGTTAAAGGAATATGAAAGTTAAAACTAAGCATGATAATGCGGTGCAGGACATCATATGTTTGGTCACAGATACAAATCGAAAAGGTATGTCTGAGTATTGTGTTTGTCTGCCAGCGCTTTCATCACTACCTCTATGGTCGTGACGAGATCACGGCAGAAACTGACCATAAGCCTCTGATATCTATTTTCAAGAAACCACTTTTGTGTAAACCAAAACGTCTACAGAGCATGTTGCTCACGTTACAAAAATTATTGCCTAAATGTTGTCTATAAACCTAAATGTACATTAGTGACACTATTAGAGCTACAGCAGCAAGTGATACACATGAGAGTGCACAACACACAGTTTGCAATGATCAACAGGACCTGGATGTACTGTCACAGATTAATCATTCAGACTATTTAAACATCACAGACCAACGATTGCTTCAGATAAGACAGCACACAGAAATTGATGAGAGTTTGCAAGCACTTAAGTATGTTCTGAATGGTTGGCCGGATTCAAAGGCAGAGGTGCCATTAATTAGAAGAGAATACTGGACTTTTCGAGACAAAATCAGCATTCAGGATGGTGTACTGTACAAGGGGTCAAGGGTCATCATTCCTAAATCATTAAAATCTGAGATGCTGACGCGTATTGGTGGAGAAGCATGCTATAGGCAGGCACGAGATACCCTATATTGGCCCAACATGCAAAATGAGATTAGAGACTTTGTTAGCCGTTGTTCAGCATGCAATAAATATGCACAGGAGAACCCATGATGTCACATGTGCTGCCCACATGGCCTTGGCAAATTGTAAGCATGGATTTACTGAATAATGCTGGGCAAGATTTTCTATTAATCGTTGATCACTATTCTGACATTTGGGAGATTGAGCTTCTTCTCGATCTGTCTGCTGAAACTACAATCAAGCATTGTAAAGGAGAGTTTGCACGTCATGGACAGCCAGACAGGGTAATCTCAGATAATGGACCTCAGTTTGCATGTGAGCAATTCAGACAGTTCTCTAAGATTGGGGGTTTGAGCATTTTACCTCTTCCCCGCGGCACCCTCATGCTAATGGCAAAGTGGAATCAGCTGTAAAGATAGTGAAGAATCTTTGCAAGAAGGCCAAGTATGAAAGTAATGGCCCGTGGAAAGCCATTCTACATCGGATGAACACACCAACTGAAGGCAAGAACAGTAGTCCTGCACAGCACTTGATGTCAAGGAGGCTGAAGACTTCATTGCCAGTGGCAAATAAATTACTTGAACATTGTGTGGTAACAGAGGTACTGGAGAAACTGAGACGGAAGAAACAGATCTCCAAACTGACATATGTGTCTGCCAAAGACTTACCTGAACTAAGCATTGGAGAGCCAATCTGTATGAAGCTGCTCCCTGGTGACAGGACTGGTCACTGGAGACTGGGTACCTGTGTTCAGAGTGTTGCTTCTCGCTCATATCTTGTGGATGTGGAAGGCAGTCTCTACCGCCGCAATCAAGTGGACCTGCGAGTGGCAGAACATCTCACCACACAAGCCTATAAGCATCCTGCACTTGAGCTTCCCAATGCTCTCAATGCACCTAGTCCTACTGGACTACATAAGCAAGGCAGAGACAATACTGCTGTCATATCAGAAGGATACAATGAGGATGACATAATGCAGCCTTTTATACCAGCAAGTTCTTCCGTGCCAAACACACCGGCCAGGAAAGAGGGCAGCTCCTGAACAGCTTCCCCAAGGCAAAATTCCTGTGGCCTTGCGTAGCGGTCAGATAGACTCAATCTGTAGTGTATCTACCAGTAATGCAGTATGTTATGTTTAAGACTGTTCAGGATCTGTTTTAAGTAATTATTAGCAAATTTTGGATTGAATGTAAAAATGGGAGATGTTATGGAGTTATTATGCAAACACTGTGACTCTGTTTGTTTATGGTAATATTCCATTGCCTTATACTTCCTGTTTCCTGTTCCTACCTGTGACCTGGATGTAGTTCTATAGTTCAACATGATTCCTCCCACTAACAGCTTGTAGTGCCTTCATTTTTATACATGAAACAGTGGATCAGAGCATGCAGTTTTGAGAAACTGTTCAAATTACTTCTATTATGAAATTTATTTTTTTGAAACTGTACCTCGGAAAGCTCAGGAGCAGCAATCCACTGCTGGGAGATAGCTGGTGATTGGTCTCAAATATGTGCCTTGTCATTGGCTCACCAGCTAGCTTCCAGTAGTGAAGTTCTGCTCTAGTGCTAACTTTAACTGTGCTTCACCCCTTTTATGTGGTTAAACACATAGTTATATGCAAGCAACAGTGCAATAATAACATGCACTAACACATTTTCTTTTTACACTTTTATTTCCCTTTAAAGGGACAGTCTACACCAGAATTTTTATTGTTTAAAAAGATAAATAATCCCTTTATTACCCATTCCCCATTTTTGCATGACCAACAAAGTTATATTAATATACTTTTTACCTCTGTAATTACCTTGTATCTAAGCCTCTGCAGACAACCCCCTTATTTTAGTTCTTTTGACAGACATGAAGTTTTGCAATCAGTGCCGACTCCTAGGTAACTCCACAGATGTAAGCACAATGTTATCTATATGGCACACATGAACTAACACCTTCAAGGGGTTTGGAAATTAGCATATAAGCCTACCTAGGTTTAGCTTTCAACTAAGAATATCAAGAGAACAAAGCAAATTGATGATAAAAGTAATTGGAAAGTTGTTTAAAATTACATACTCTATCTGAATCATGAACTTTTATTTTTGAGTAGACTGTCCCTTTAAGTTGGTCAGAAGAAAACAATTAGGGTTTATCTCCCTTTAAGGGAACTAATTAAACAACCCACATTGCAGCCCATCACTTTTCTTTAATTTAGACAATTTTAATTTTATTTCACCTAAAATAATTATTGGTTATTTTCCTTTTTTTATGTTCTTGTTCAAAAAGGGTGGATTGTGCCTGTCACCAATACATCTAGGGATGTTGTTGCTATCAGCCTGCAGAAATAGTGAAGCAAGGAACATGTTATTTTTAATTTGATTAGCTTTTTCTTAACCTTATCTAAATAATATTTAAGCATGTTTAGATATTCCTTACACCAACAAGGAGCCTTACCCTTGCCACCCTCAATACAGTACACCTAAATAAGACACAAAGAGCTGGAAGGAAGACTAGAGTTGGTCACTTTACTGAACAACAAAAATTGTCATGATAACTAAACTATGACTTATCAGTCATCTTCACAAGGTGGTGGCAACTGAAGTCCCTAAACAAAACTCCAAACAGGATAGAGGTTGAGGCCAAGTGAATCCCTTGAGGAACCTAGTGAGGCTCTGCCCCTACAAGAGCAACAGACACCCAAGGAGCTCTCAGGCCAGCAGACCCACGGGGTGAGGCACCCCTAGGTCACAACTTGGGGACACTGCCCAATCCCTTAGCTGCGCTACGCCCCCTAAGGACTCTGCACCAAAAAACTTAGGCCACAACCTCCCACTAAATGAGGATATCAACTGACGCTTCCAGTGACGTGAGGTAAGGTCAGAGGCTGGTGAGGCATTCGATATGATACGCCTGAGAGACACATGTATGAACCCAATAGAGGTAGCTTAAATTTACAATTAAATTGTCAGGTTGCATAATGACGTTTAGCATTCTTTACAACACACGCAAATAGGTAAGAAACTGATTCAATTCTCGTTATATAGGCAAATTCAGTTCCACTATTTATACTCATTCAACACAAATGATATAGTGCATGGTGTTACCTTCCCAGAGGCAGAACTTATTTCACTTTCTGTGAGGGAGTTTTACTTATCAGTCAATGAGCTTGCATCCCACACAGACCAATACTGCACAAACAAGTATTTTCTGTTAGTTTAAAAATAAAATTAATCTCCTTTAAGATAACTTTCTCATGCAAACATATTGAGGCCCATTTATCAAGCTCCGAATGGAGCTTGAGGGCCCGTGTTTCTAAAGACTGCTGCTCCATAATCTGTCCGCCTGCTCTGATGAGGCGGACAGACATCGCCACAATTCAACCCGATCGAGTACGATCGGGTTTATTGACACCCCCCTACTGCAGGGGGTGGCATTACACCAGCAGCTCACGAGAGCGTATTGCTCTCCGCATTCAGTGAGGTCTGTCGGACCTGATCCGCACTGTCGGATCAGGTCCGACAGACCTTTGTTAAATAGGCCTCCATGTAAACATGTTCAATTAGTGCTCTTTCCTAGCTGATAGACATTTTCAGAAATTCATTAACCTTTAATATAGAACATTTGTTCTTTTTTTTTTTATTATTATTATTATAATTTTCACTAGCATTATGCAGTGATTTCTCTTACTGCATTCCCACTGCCATTCCAGATAAGCATGAGACTCAAATACCTCAATCCCTCGCCAGGTCTTAGTAAATATTTGATTATGTGTTTAACCTCTCTGCAGGGTTTAATAGAAAATCTTGCTATTTTATGTGATTGTGTTTATGAAGTCAGCCAGCAAGACCATGAATCACATAAAATAGCAATATTTTCTATTAAACCCTGCAGTGAAGTTAAACACATAATCAAACTGGCTCTCAAAAGGAAAAAAAAATGTACACCATAATATCAAAGAAAATAATACTCTAGTCTCTCACCATTGCTTAATATGAGTGGTTTGACTAAGTGTCCATTCCACTGATAAGCAATATGATTGTGCCCATCATTTGTGAGTCCATCCAAGCCTGTAACTTAAGAGCAATCAAGTTTACATCCTATAGCACTATTGACAAGTTATTTTGTATATATATCCATTGTGCATGGCATGGAATGTGTAATGCTGACAAATAGAGCAGACAAGTTGATTAAATGTAATGGCTGAATAAACTCCAAAGTTTTTAGTTTTTTTTTTAAAATAATTTTTATTGAGGTAAAAAAACAGAATTTATGTTTACCTGATAAATTACTTTCTCCAACGGTGTGTCCGGTCCACGGCGTCATCCTTACTTGTGGGATATTCTCTTCCCCAACAGGAAATGGCAAAGAGCCCAGCAAAGCTGGTCACATGATCCCTCCTAGGCTCCGCCTTCCCCAGTCATTCGACCGACGTAAAGGAGGAATATTTGCATAGGAGAAATCATATGATACCGTGGTGACTGTAGTTAAAGAAAATAAATCATCAGACCTGATTAAAAAACCAGGGCGGGCCGTGGACCGGACACACCGTTGGAGAAAGTAATTTATCAGGTAAACATAAATTCTGTTTTCTCCAACATAGGTGTGTCCGGTCCACGGCGTCATCCTTACTTGTGGGAACCAATACCAAAGCTTTAGGACACGGATGATGGGAGGGAGCAAATCAGGTCACCTAGATGGAAGGCACCACGGTTTGCAAAACCTTTCTCCCAAAAATAGCCTCAGAAGAAGCAAAAATATCAAATTTGTAAAAGTTGGGAAAAGTGTGCAGTGAAGACCAAGTCGCTGCCTTACATATCTGATCAACAGAAGCCTCGTTCTTAAAGGCCCATGTGGAAGCCACGGCCCTAGTGGAATGAGCTGTGATTCTTTCAGGAGGCTGCCGTCCGGCAGTCTCATAAGCCAATCTGATGATGCTTTTAAGCCAAAAAGATAGAGAGGTAGAAGTTGCTTTTTGACCTCTCCTTTTACCAGAATAAACAACAAACAAGGAAGATGTTTGTCTGAAATCCTTTGTAGCATCTAAATAGAATTTTAGAGCACGGACAACGTCCAAATTGTGTAACAAACGTTCCTTCTATGAAACTAGATTCGGACACAAAGAAGGTACAACTATCTCCTGGTTAATATTTTTGTTGGAAACAACCTTCGGAAGAAAACCAGGCTCAGTACGTAAAACCACCTTATCTGCATGGACCAGATAGGGCGGAGAACACTGCAGAGCAGATAACTCAGAAACTCTTCTAGCAGAAGAAATTGCAACCTAAAACAAAACTTTCCAAGATAATAACTTAATATCTACGGAATGTAAGGGTTCAAACGGAACCCCTTGAAGAACTGAAAGAACTAGAGTAAGACTCCAGGGAAGAGTCAAAGGTCTGTAAACAGGCTTGATTCTAACCAGAGCCTGAACAAACGCTTAAACGTCTGGCACAGCTGCCAGCCTTTTGTGAAGTAAAACAGATAAAGCAGAGATCTGTCCCTTCAGAGAACTCGCAGAAAATCCTTTCTCCAAACCTTCTTGTAGAAAGGAAAGAATCTTAGGAATTTTTATCTTGTTCCATGGGAATCCTTTAGATTCTCACCAACAGATATATTTTTTCCATATATTATGGTAAATTTTTCTAGTTACAGGCTTTCTAGCCTGAATAAGAGTATCTATTACAAAATCTGAAAACCCACGCTTTGATAAAATCAAGCGTTCAAACTCCAAGCAGTCAGTTGGAGGAAAACCAGATTCGGATGTTCGAATGGACCCTGAATAAGAAGGTCCTGTCTCAAAGGTAGCTTCCATGGTGGAGCCGATGACACATTCACCAGGTCTGCATACCAAGTCCTGCGTGGCCACACAGGAACTATCAAGGTCACCGAAGCCCTCTCCAGATTGATCCTGGCTACCAGCCTGGGAGTGAGAGGAAACGGTGGGAATACATAAGCTAGGTTGAAGATCCAAGGTGCTACTATTGTATCCAATAGAGTCGCCTTGGGATCCCTGGATTTGGACCCGTAACAAGGGACCATGAAGTTCTGACGAGAGGCCATCAGAACCATGTCTGGAATGCCCCATAATTGAGTTATTTGGGCAAAGATTTCCAGATGGAGTTCCCACTCCCCCGGATGCTCCTCCATCGCCAGGGAACTCCTTGTTACCCCCTGATGGTTGATATATGTAACAGTCGTCATGATGTCTGATTGAAACCTTATGAATTTGGCCTTTGCTAGTCGAGGCCAAGCCTTGAGAGCATTGAACATCGCTCTCAGTTCCATTATGTTTATCGGGAGAAGAGAGTCTTCCCGAAACCATAGACCCTGAGTTTTCAGGGGTTCCCAGACCGCGCCCCAGCCCACCAGACTGGCGTCGGTCGTGACAATGACCTACTCTGGTCTGCGGAAGCTCATTCCCTGTGACAGGTTGTCCAGGGTCAGCCACCAACGGAGTGAATCTCTGGTTATTTGATCTACTTGTATCGTCGGAGACAAGTCTGTATAATCCCCATTCCACTGTCTGAGCATGCACAGGTGCAATGGTCTTAGATGAATTCGTGCAAAAGGAACTATGTTCATTGCCGCAACCATCAAACCTATTACTTCCATGGACTGCGCTATGGAAGGAAGAAGAACAGAATGAAGTACCTGACAAGAGCTTAGAAGTTTTGATTTTCTGGCCTCTGTCAGAAAAACCTTCATTTCTAAGGAAACTATTATTGTTCCCAAGAAGGGAATTCTTGTTGACGGGGACAGAGAACTTTTTTCTATGTTCACTTTCCACCTGTGAGATCTGAGAAAGGCTAGGACAATGTCCGTATGAGCCCTTGCTTTTGACAGAGACGACACTTGAATCAGGATGTCGTCCAAGTAAGGTACTACTGCAATGCCCCTTGGTCTTAGCACCGCTAGAAGGGACCCTAGTACCCTTGTGAAAATCCTTGGAGCAGTGGCTAATCCGAATGTCCAGAAAGGCGAACCTTAGGAACCGAAAATGTTCCTTGTGTATAGGAATACGTAGGTAAGCATCCTTTAAGTCCACCGTGGTCATGAATTGACCTTCCTGGATGGTAGGAAGGATCGTTCGAATGGTTTCCATTTTGAATGATGAAACCCTTAGAAACTTGTTTAGAATCTTGAGATCTAAAATAGGTCTGAATGTTCCCTCTTTTTTGGGAATTATGAACAGGTTGGAGTAAAAACCCATCCCTTGTTCTCCTAATGGAACAGGATGAATCACTCCCATGCTTAACAGGTCTTCTACACAGTGTAAGAATGTCTGTTCGAAGATAATTGAGACCCGTGGAACCTTCCCCTTGGGGGTAGTTCCCTGAATTCCAGGAGATAACCTTGAGAAACTATTTCTAGCGCCCAAGGATCCTGAACATCTCTTGCCCCAGCCTGAGCAAAGAGAGAAAGTCTGCCCCCCACCAGATCCTTCCCAGATCGGGGGCCAACACTTCATGCTGTTTTGGTAGCAGTGGCAGGTGACTTGGCCTGCTTACCCTTGTTCCAGCCTTGCATCGGCCTCCAGGCTGGCTTGGTTTGAGAAGTATTACCCTCTTGCTTAGAGGGTGTAGAATTTGAGGCTGGTCCGTTTCTGCGAAAGGGACGAAAATTTGGCTTCTTTTTAGTCTTAAAAGACCTATCCAGAGGAAGGGCGTGGCCCTTTCCCCCAGTGACGTCTGAAATAATCTCTTTCAAGTCAGGGCCAAACAGTGTTTTACCCTTGAAAGGGATGTTAAGCAAAAGCGTTCTGCGCGCCACGATAGCAAACCCTGAATTATTCGCCGCTAATCTAGCTAATTGCAAAGCGGCATCGAAAATAAAAAAGAGTTAGCCAATTTAAGAGCTTGAACTCTGTGGAACAATGCATGAAATTGGTTGTAGAAGGTAACCTTGCTGAACAAACATCTTTTTAAGCAAACCCTCTAACCTTTAATCCATAGGATCTTGAAAGCACAACTATCTTCTATAGGAATAGAAGTGCGTTTGTTTAGAGTAGAAACCGCCCCCTCGACCTTGGGGACTGTATGCTATAAGTCCTTTCTGGGGTCGACTATAGGAACTAATTTCTTAAATATAGGGGGAGGACAAAAGGTATGCCGGGCCTTTCCCACTCCTTATTTACTATGTCCGCCACCCGCTTGGGTATAGGAAAAACATCGGGGGGCACCGGAACCTCTAGGAACTTGTCCATCTTACCTAATTTCTCTGGAATGACCAAATTGTCACAATCATCCAGAGTAGATAATATCTCCTTAAGTAGTGCGTGGAGATGTTGAAATTTAAATTTAAAAGTTACAATATCAGGTTCTGCTTGTTGAGAAATTTTCCCTGAATCTGAAATTTCTCCCTCAGACAAAACCTCCCTCCTGGCCCCTTCAGATAGGTGTGAGGGTATGTCAGAACAGATATCATCAGCGTCCTCTTGCTCTTCAGTGTTTAAAACAGAGCAATCACGCTTTCTCTGATAAGTAGGCATTTTGGAAAAAACGCATGCAATAGAATTATCCATTACAGCCATTAATTGTTGTATGGTAATAAGTATTGGCGCACTAGATGTACTAGGGGCCTCTTGTGTGGGCAAAACTGGTGTAGACACAGAAGGGGATGATGCAGTACCATGCTTACTCCCCTCATTAGAGACGTCATCTTGGGCAATATCATATCTATGGCATTATTATCCCTACTTTGTTTGGACATTATGACACAAATATATCACATATATTTAAATGGGGAGACACATTGGCTTTCATACATATAGAACATCGTTATCTGATGGTTCAGACATGTTAAACAGGCTTAAACTTGTCAACAAAGCACAAAAAACGTTTTACAATAAAACCGTTACTGTCCCTTTAAATTTCAAACTGAACACACTTTATTACTGAATATGTGAAAAAGTATGAAGGAATTGTTCAAATTTCACCAAAATTTCACCACAGTAACTTAAAGCCTTAAAAGTATTGCACACCAAATTTGAAAGCTTTAACCCTTAAAATAACGGAACCGGAGCCGTTTTTACATTTAACCCCTATACAGTCCCAGGTATCTGCTTTGCTGAGACCCAACCAAGCCCAGAGGGGAATACGATACCAAATGATGCCTTCTATAAGCTTTTTCAGTGGTTCTTAGCTCCTCACACATGCATCTGCATGCCATGCTTTCCAAAAACAACTGCGCATTAGAGGCGCGAAAATGAGGCTCTGTCTATGACTAGAAAAGGCCCCCAGTGAAAAAGGTGTCCAATACAGTGCCTGCCGTTTTTATTAAAACAATCCCCAAGATTTAACAACTATTAAAAGTAATAATCTGCCAAATATACTTAGTAAAGTAATCGTTTTAGCCCAGAAAAATGTCTACCAGTTTTTTAAGCCCTAATGAAGCCCTTTATTCTTTTACTTAAACTTAAGAAAATGGCTTACCGGTTCCCATAGGGAAAATGACAGCTTCCAGCATTACCGAGTCTTGTTAGAAATGTGTCATACCTCAAGCAGCAAAAGTCTGCTCACTGTGTCCCCCAACTGAAGTTAATTCCTCTCAACAGTCCTGTGTGGAAACAGCCATCGATTTTAGTAACGGTTGCTAAAATCATTTTCCTCTTACAAACAGAAATCTTCATCTCTTTCCTGTTTCAGAGTAAATAGTACATACCAGCACTATTTTAAAATAACAAACTCTTGATTGAAGAATAAAAACTACATTTAAACACCAAAAAACTCTAAGCCATCTCCGTGGAGATGTTGCCTGTACAACGGCAAAGAGAATGACTGGGGAAGGCGGAGCCTAGGAGGGATCATGTGACCAGCTTTGCTGGGCTCTTTGCCATTTCCTGTTGGGGAAGAGAATATCCCACAAGTAAGGATGACGCCGTGGACCGGACACACCTATGTTGGAGAAACATAATTTATGCTTACCTGATAAATTTATTTCTCTTGTAGTGTATCCAGTCCACGGATCATCCATTACTTATGGAATATATTCTCCTTCCCAACAGGAAGCCGCAAGAGTCCACCCACAGCAAAGCTGCCACATAGCTCCTCCCCTAACTGCCATATTCAGTCATTCGACCGAAAACATGCAGAGAAAGGAAAAACCATAGGGTGCAGTGGTGACTGTAGTTCAAATGAAAAAATTACCTGCCTTAAAGTGACAGGGCGGGCCGTGGACTGGATACACTACAAGAGAAATAAATTTATCAGGTAAGCATAAATTATGTTTTCTCTTGTTAAGTGTATCCAGTCCACGGATCATCCATTACTTATGGAATACCAATACCAAAGCTAAAGTACACGGATGATGGGAGGGACAAGGCAGGTACTTAAACGGAAGTTACCACTGCCTGTAAAAAACCCTTTCTCCCAAAAATAGCCTCCGAAGAAGCAAGGTATCAAATTTGTTAAATTTGAAAAGTATGAAGCGCAGACCAAGACTCCGTCTTGTAAATCTGTTCAACAGAAGCCACATTTAAAAAAGGCCCAAGTGAAAACCACAGCTCTAGTAGAATGAGCTGTAATCCCTTCAGGAGGCTGCTGTCCAGCAGTCTCATAAGCTAAATGAATTATGCTTTTTAACCAAAAAGACAGAGAGGCTGCTGAAGTCTTTTGACCTCTCCTCTGTCCAGAATAGACAACAAACAAGGTGAACGTTTGATAAAAACTGTAGTAGCTTGTAAGTAAAACTTTAAAGCACAAACCACGTCCAATATTGTGTAATAGACGTTCCTTCTTTGAGGAAGGATTAGGATACAAGCATGGAACAACTATCTCTTGAGTGATGTACTTGTTAGATACCACCTTAGGAAAAAACCCAGGTTGGTACGCAGGACTACCTTATCCGTACGAAGGACCAGATAAGGAGAATCACATTGTAACACAGATAACTTGGAGACTCTACGAGTCGAGGAATTAGCTACCCAAAAGGAACTTTCCAAGATAAAGATTGATATCTATGGAACAAAAAAGGTTCAAACGGAACTTCTTGAAGAACCTTAAGAATCAGGTTTAAGCTCCATGGCGGAGCAACAGTTTTAAACACAGGCTTGGATCTAACCAAAGCCTGACCAAATGCCTGAACGTCTAGAATACCTGCCAGACGCTTGTGCAAAAAAATAGACAGAGTAAAAATCTGTCCCCTTTTAAGGAATTAGCTGACAACCCTTTTCTCAAAAACATCTTGGAGAAAAGATAATATCCTGGGAATCCAGACTTTACTCCATGAGTAACCCTTGGATTCATAACAATCAGATATTTACACCATATCTATGTTCAATTTTCCTAGAGACAGGCTTTCATGTCTGTATTAAGGTATCAATGACTGACTCGGAGAAGCCATGCTTTGATAACATCAAGCGTTCAGTCTCCAGGCAGTCCATCTCAGATTGATTCTATTTAGATGGTTGAAAGGACCCTGAGGTAGAGGGACCTGTCTCTGAAGCAGAGACCGTGATGGAAAGGATGACATGTCCACCAGATCTGCATACCAGGTCCTGCGTGGCTACGCAGGCGCTGTCAAAAACACCAAAGCCCTCTCCTGCTTGGTCTTGACCTCCGGAGGAAATCCCACTCCCCCGGAAGAAAAGTCTGACGACTTAGAAAATCCACCTCCCAGTTCTCAACACCTGGGATATGGATAGCTGATAGACAAGAGTGAGTCTCTGTGTCATATTCCTGTAGCTTTAAGAACTAAGACCAACCCACTCCTTCACCTCCCTTTAAAGGTGTGTTCAGTACACCTGTGCTTTGCTTGATAATTGAAGTTTGTAGTTCCCACTCTGCTTCAAGCTCTAAAGCTAAATTCTACAGATCCTGCTTTTGTACCTGTTAAAGGAAATCCTTGTTGTCATTTCTCCAGCTTCTAAACCTAAGAAGCATTTCCTGCTGCTTTACACTTCAAGGAACAGTCTTTGGCAGCAACTCTTGCAAGTCTGTGTTAACTCTGCAGTCTGATTTTCCAGCCAGCTCCATTACTGAGTGTTTACCTCTACCAGGAAATAAGAAGATCTTCCCTGCTGTGATCCATTTTGACTCAGTGCCAACTTCGCTCTCTGCAGTTCTAAACTCACTCGCAAGTATCATTAATTTTATATACAATTGTCTCTAGCTGTATATATTCTTATCCAAAGTTCTGCTGATATACAAACTGTTAAAGTGCTCACAACTGGTTAAATCTGGCTCTCTCCTTCTCTCTGCATCACACACTCTGCCTGCTGTAACCTGATACCTCTTGATATATGGACACTGCAGACTGCAAATCAGTTTCTCATTTCTAAGCTTAACTATAAAGAGACTTTGCTATAAAATTCTGCTTTTCTCAGACAATACCAATAAGCTGCTTGTTTGCTGCCTCCTATCTTTAAAGAACACAACTCTTTACAACTGTGTAAAATATACAAAGGCTTCATTTCATCTGTTTTATTCACTTTATTTTGATTTTGTAAAGTGTTATAAAAAGAACTTGTACTAAGTAAACCAGCTATCTCCCTTGGTAATAACCTTTTGTATAAGCCTGTTTTACTTAAGGTTCTCTGGGAATAGCCACATTATACAAGCTTATAACAGAATTATCAAGCCATAAAGAAATTTACTAACATATATACATTATAGTTTAAAGCTTGTATATAAAAAAATCATGGATCCTGCCTCAATGGAAATTGAAATAGCTTCCTTAAACCAGAAAGTTGAAATTTTAGCACAAGGTTTGACTGAAGTTAAAAATGAAAACCACACCCTGAAGAGGTTAATGAATGATTTCTTTTCAAGGAAAGAGGCTGATCACCCTGAACCACAGGTTAACCCTCCACACATTTTTTCTGGTGAAAGAACACGCTTTCGTGAATTCAGAAATGCATGCATGCTGATGTTTTCCATGAAGCCCAGGACATATTATACTGACAAGATCAAGGTTTGTACTACCATCTCTTATCTAACTGGAGATCCCCGTTCGTGGGCTGATAAGTTTTATGAAACTGATGATCCTATTTTGAATTCTATCAGTGAATTTTTTAAGGAGATGGCTGTCTTATATGAGGATTGCAACACCCAGTTAACCGCAGAAACAAATTTGCGCACCCTGAAGCAAGGCAAACGTCCAGTTGAGGACTATGTGGCAGATTTTCAGCTCTGGGCTACAGATTCACAGTGGAATACTGTAAGTCTAAAGAACCAATTCCGTTTAGGTCTCTCTGAACATCTTAAGGATGAGATCTCTCGCATTGAACCTCCAGACACCATGGAATCCCTCATAAAGATATGCATAGCCATGGACAGACGATACAGAGAGAGGAGAGCTGAAAAACAACACCCAGAAACTTACCTCAAAAGATTTACACCCTCTCATTCTGAAAAGACCTCCACAGCCCCTGTGCCCATGGAAATTGGGGCCATCCGAGGACCATTATCCCAAGAAGAGAAACAGAGAAGGAGGATTTCAAACCTCTGTATGTACTGTGGGAATAAAGAACACAGTGTCTCTTCCTGCCCTATTCTGAACCGGCAAAAAAGGGGTAAGATTCTTATAGTTAACCCAAATACTGATAACATTCATGAATCACAATTAACTTTCACATTGTCTTTACAGTGGGACCAGCATCTTCTCAAGACTGAGGCGCTGATAGATTCTGGAGCTTATGGAAGCTTCATTGACAAAACCCTTGTAGATACTAATAAAATACCTTGTGTGCAAAAGCAAACCCCTATCTATGTGAAGGTTATTGATGGCTCTACTTATTTAAAAGGCCCAATCACACACCATACTGTTCCTTTACTTGTCTCTTGTAACATGGGTCATACAGAATACTTTACGTTTGATATCATTCCTAGTTCACTACACCCCTTAATATTGGGTTATCCTTGGTTAAGAAAACACAACCCTCAAATAGACTGGAGCAGTAACACAGTAACTTTCTCTTCCCCATACTGTTCTGCTACCTGTTTTCCCTGTGTGGAAATCAAAACTCTACACCCTCATATACCATTGCAGTATTCAGACTTTTCAGATGTATTTGACCTTAAGGAAGCCGAAAATCTACCTCCACACAGACCTTATGATTGCCCCATTGATACTAAACCTGGGTCTATCATACCGTTCGGCCGAATTTTTCCACTCTCTCAAAAAGAATTAAAATTTCTCAGAGAGTACCTAGACGATAATCTAAGGAAAGGTTTTATTTCTACCTCAACCTCTCCTGCAGCAGCGGGCATATTCTTTGTCACAAATAAAGATGGGACCTTACGCCCAATCATTGACTACAGAGCATTAAACTCTATTACGATTAAAAATAGGTATCCACTTCCTTTAATACCTGAATTACTTGAACGGTTAACAGATGCAACCATCTTTACCAAACTAGATTTGAAGGGAGCATACAATTTAATCAGGATAAAAAGCGGTGACGAATGGAAAACAGCATTTAGAACCCGTTATGGTCTCTTTCAATATAATGTTATGCCATTCGGCTTAACTAATGCTCCGGCCACATTTCAATTTTTCATAAACGATATTTTCAAAGACTTAATGGATGTGTGTGTTGTAATATATCTAGACGATATTTTGATATACTCCAAAAATCTAACTGATCATGTAAAACATGTAAGATGGGTTTTGTCTAGATTAAGAGAACATCAGCTATACGCCAAGGCTGAGAAATGTGTATTCCATGTAAAGACAATCAAATTTTTGGGTTACATAATTTCCCCTAACGGTGTAAACATGGATCCAGAGAAGGTTACATCCATACTCAAATGGCCTGTACCTACCTCTGTGAAATCACTTCAGAGGTTTCTAGGCTTCTCTAATTTTTATAGGAGATTCATCAAAGGATTTTCATCCATTGTCCAACCTCTAACTAAGTTAACCGGTAAGAATCGACTCGTTTGGACTGTAGAAGCCCAACAAGCTTTTGAGCACTTAAAAGAATGTTTTACTTCAGCTCCTATCCTACAGCTTCCTAATCCAGAATTTCAATTTGTGTTAGAGGTTGATGCTTCCACTGTTGGTATTGGTGCTATTCTCTCCCAACAACAAACCGATACTTCAGTCCTACATCCTGTAGCCTTTTACTCTCGACTCCTGTCTATAGCTGAAAGGAATTACTCCATGGGGGACCTGGAACTTCTAGCTATCAAATGTGCCCTGGAACACTGGAGACACCTACTGGAAGGGACACTCAAACCTTTTACAGTTCTTACAGATCATAAGAATTTACAATATCTTAGAAAAAACAAGACCTTGTCATCAAGACAAGTCCGATGGTCTTTATTCCTGGACCGATTTAACTTTCAGATCACATATAGACCAGGTTCAAGGAACATCCAAGCTGATGCTCTTTCCCGTTCTTTCATTAAACATAATGAAAAGGAAGAACAACAAACAGTTATACCGTCGACCAAGTTTATAGCTGTAACTTCTAGCCTACAAAAAGACATTTTATTAGCTTTACTAAAAGATTCTACCATTCCATCATGCTGCGTAAAGGACACCACTTCAGGTTTATACTTCTACAACAATTTGTTATACGTTCCTCCTTCTGTAAGGAAGGAGATCCTACATCTACATCATACGAACCCTATGTCCGGTCATCCTGGAATCATTAAAACCCAGGATTTATTAACAAGGAATTACTGGTGGCCTGGTTTAAGACAAGATGTAGTTACCTTTGTGTCAGATTGTCATGTATGTGCAGCTTGCAAAAAAGAACACCACAGACCTTTTGGTTTACTAAAACCATTACCTATACCTGAAGTCCCTTGGACCATGATTGGAATGGACTTCATAGTCGAATTACCACCATCTAATTCATTCACAACCATATTAGTGGTTATAGATCATCTTACTAAACTCTCTCATTTCATACCTCTTAAGAGAATTCCAAACGCTATCACAACAGCTAAAACATTCTTTGATCACATTGTGAAACTCCATGGTTTACCGACCTCTATAGTCACTGATCGAGGGACTCAATTCACATCCAGGTTTTGGAAGGCACTATGTAAATTGTTAAGAATCTCCTCTAGAATGACAACAGCATTTCATCCCCAATCTAATGGCCTTACTGAAAGACTGAATCAGACTTTGGAGCAATACTTAAGGTGTTATATCTCACAGAACCAGGATGACTGGGTTGAATGGTTACCGCTTGCATAGTTCGCATACAACAACTCCATCAACTCTTCTACTAAAGTCTCACCCTTCTTTGCCACTTATGGTTACCATCCAACCACTGTACCCAACTTCATCTCCACCTCAAAATCACCTTATGCTCTGGATTATGTCTCTAATTTGAAACAAACTTTGACTTCCCTAAAGATTCACTTAGAGAAATCTAAATGTACCCAAAAGAGTTATTTTGATAAAAAACATCTAACTCCACCTCAATACTCAGTTGGCGATAGAGTTTGGCTCTCAACAAAAAACCTCAAATTAAAGGTACCAAGCAAAAAACTGGCTAACCAGTTCATAGGTCCGTTCAAGATAAAAAGAATGATCAACTCTAATGCAGCGATTCTTGATCTACCTGTATCTTACAGGATACACCCATCCTTCCATGTTTCTCTACTTAAACCCTATCAAGGATCTGATGTTAATATTCCTCAAGTCATCGAGGACTCTCCTCAGCTGATAGAAGATCAAATGGAATTCGAAGTGGAATCAATTCTGGATTCGCGCCGCCGGGGTAGAACAATTGAGTATCTAGTACATTGGAAAGGGTATGGTCATGAGGAGGATTCTTGGATACCCCTTAGGGACTTACATGCTCCCCAATTGCTCACATCCTTCCATCGTCTACATCCTGACAAACCAGGTTTGGAGCCGGGAAGGGGGCGCCCCTGAAAGGGGGGATCTGTCATATTCCTGTAGCTTTAAGAACTAAGACCAACCCACTCCTTCACCTCCCTTTAAAGGTGTGTTCAGTACACCTGTGCTTTGCTTGATAATTGAAGTTTGTAGTTCCCACTCTGCTTCAAGCTCTAAAGCTAAATTCTACAGATCCTGCTTTTGTACCTGTTAAAGGAAATCCTTGTTGTCATTTCTCCAGCTTCTAAACCTAAGAAGCATTTCCTGCTGCTTTACACTTCAAGGAACAGTCTTTGGCAGCAACTCTTGCAAGTCTGTGTTAACTCTGCAGTCTGATTTTCCAGCCAGCTCCATTACTGAGTGTTTACCTCTACCAGGAAATAAGAAGATCTTCCCTGCTGTGATCCATTTTGACTCAGTGCCAACTTCGCTCTCTGCAGTTCTAAACTCACTCGCAAGTATCATTAATTTTATATACAATTGTCTCTAGCTGTATATATTCTTATCCAAAGTTCTGCTGATATACAAACTGTTAAAGTGCTCACAACTGGTTAAATCTGGCTCTCTCCTTCTCTCTGCATCACACACTCTGCCTGCTGTAACCTGATACCTCTTGATATATGGACACTGCAGACTGCAAATCAGTTTCTCATTTCTAAGCTTAACTATAAAGAGACTTTGCTATAAAATTCTGCTTTTCTCAGACAATACCAATAAGCTGCTTGTTTGCTGCCTCCTATCTTTAAAGAACACAACTCTTTACAACTGTGTAAAATATACAAAGGCTTCATTTCATCTGTTTTATTCACTTTATTTTGATTTTGTAAAGTGTTATAAAAAGAACTTGTACTAAGTAAACCAGCTATCTCCCTTGGTAATAACCTTTTGTATAAGCCTGTTTTACTTAAGGTTCTCTGGGAATAGCCACATTATACAAGCTTATAACACTCTGTCCAGTGAATTATTGTAAGACTTCTAACATCGCTAGGGAACTTCTGTTCCCCCTTGATGGCTGATGTAAGCCACAGTCGTGTATATTGTCCGACTGAGTATGATGTACCTCAGAGTTGCTAACTGAGGCCAAGTCTGAAGAGCATGGAATATCACTCCCAGTTCCAGAATATTTATTAGAAGGAGGGTCTCCTCCTAAGTCCACTATCCCTGAGCCTTCAGGGAGTTCCAGACTGCATCCCAACCTAAAAGGCTGGCATCTATTGTAACAATTGTCCCATCTGACCTGCGGAAGGTCATACCCTTGGACAGATGGACCCGACATAGTCACCAGAGAAGAGAATCTCTGGTCTCTTGGTCCAGGTTTAACAGGGGGACAAATCTGTGTAATCCCCGTTCCTCTGACTGAGCATGCATAGTTGCAGCTGTCTGAAATGTAGACGTGCAAATGGTACTATGTCCCTTGCCGCTACCATTAAGCCGATTTCATTCATGTACTGAGCCACCGAAGGGCGCGGATGGGATGAAAAAAAAAAAAAAAAAAAAACACGGCAGAAATTTAGAAACTTTGACAACCTGGACTCCGTCAGGTAAATTTTCATTTCTACAGAATCTATCAGAGTCCCTAGGAGGGAAACCCTTGAGATTGGGGATAGAGAACTCTTTCCTTGTTTACTTTCCACCCATGTGATCTCAGAAATGCCAGTACTACATCTGTATGAGACTGGGCAATTTGGATGTTTGACGCCTGTATCAGGATGTCGTCTAAATAAGGGGCCACTTCTATGCCCCGCGGTCTAAGGACCGCCAAAGCGACCCCAGAACCTCCATAAAGATTCTTGGGGCTGTAGATATCCCAAAGGAAAGAGCTACAAACTGGTAATGCCTGTCTAGAAAGGCAAACCTGAAAAACGATGGTGATCTTTATGCATCACAATGTGAGGATAAGCATCCTTCAAATCCATTGTAGTCCTCTATTGACTCTCCTGGATCATAGTTAAGATGGTACGAATAGTTTCCATCTTAAATGACGGAATTCTGAGGAATTTGTTTAAGATCTTTAGATCCAAAATAGGTCTGAAGGTTCCCTCTCCTTGGGAACCACAAACAGATTTGAGTAAAAACTCTGTCCCTGTTCCTCTCTTGGAACTGGATGGATCTCGTACACAATGTAAGAATGCCTCCTTCTTTATCTGGTTTGCAGATAATTGTGAAAGGCGAAATCTCCCCTTTTTTGGGGGGGAATCTTTGAAATCCAGAAGATATCTCTGGGATATAAATTCCAATGCCTAGGGATCCTGGGCATCTCTTGCCCACGCCTGGGCAAAGAATGAAAGTCTGCCCCCTATAGGATCCGTTACCGGATAGGGGTCCGTTCCTTCATGCTGCCTTAGAGGCAGCAGCAGGCTCCTTGGCCTGCTTATCTTTGTTCCAGGTCCGATTGTCTCCAGACCGCCTTGGACTGAGCAAAAATTCCCTCTTGTTTTGCCTTAGAGGAAGAGGATGCCACACCTGCCCTGAAGTTTTTAAAAGGTACGAAAATTAGATTTTTTTTTTTTTTCCCTTGATTTAGACCTATCCTGAGGAAGGGCATGACCTTTTCCTCCAGTGATATAAGCAATAATCTCCTTTAAACCAGGCCCGAATAGGGTCTGCCCCTTGAAGGGAAGTTAAGTAGCTTATTTATTAAAGTCACGACAGCTGACCATGATATAAGCCATAGCGCTCTGCGCGCCAGTATAGTAAAAAACAGAATTCTTAGCCGTTAGTCTAGTCAAATGAACAAGGCATCAGAAAACAAAGGAATTGGCTAGCATAAGCTTGTCAAATATATTCATCCAATGGAGTCGCTTAACTGTAAAGCCTCATCAAGAGACTCAACCCAGAACGCCGCAGCAGCAGTGACAGAAGCAATGTATGCAAGGGGCTGCAGGATAAAACCCTGTTGAATAAACATTTTTTATCCATTGGATCTAAAAAGCACAACTGTCCTCGTCAGAGGTAGTGGTACGCTTAGCTAGAGTAGAAACTCTTCTCTCCACCTTAGGAACTGTCTGCCAGAAGTCCCGTGTGGTGGTAACTATTAGAAAACATTCTTCTAAAAAATAGGAGGGGAAGAGAACGGCACACCTGGTCTATCCCATTCCTTATTAAAAAAAATGTTAGTTAACCTCTTTAGGTATTGGAAAAACATCAGTACACACCGGCACTGCATATTATTTATCCAGTCTACACAATTTCTCTGGCCCTGCGATTGTACACATTCATTCAGAGCAGCCAAAGCCTCCCTGAGCAACAAGTGGAGGTTCTCAAGCATAAATTTTAAATGTAGAAATATCAGAATCAGGTTAAATCATCTTCCCTGAGTAAAAAAAAAAATAATCACCCACAGACTAAGCATATTGTGAGGTAGTATCATACATGGTTCTTAAAGCGTCTGTATGCTCTGTATCTACCCCCAGAGCTAACTGCTTTCCTTTAATTTCAGGTAGTCTGACTAATACTGCTGCCAGAATATTATTCACCACCTTTGCCATGTCTTGTAAAATAAACGCTATGGGCGCCCTTGATGTACTTGGCGCCATTTGAGCGTGAGTCCCTGAAGCGGGAGTCGAAGGGTCTGACACGTGGGGAGAGTTAGTCGGCATAACTTTCCCCTCGACAGAATCCCCTGGTAAAGAAGCGCTATGGGTGCCCTTGATGTACTTGGCGCCATTTGAGCGTGAGTCCCTAAAGCGGGAGTCAAAAGGTCTGACACGTGGGGAGAGTTAGTCGGCATAACTACCCCCACGACAGAATCCTCTGGTGATAATGTTTTTAAAGACAAAAAATGATCTTTATTGTTTAACATGAAATCAGTACATCTGGTACACATTCTAAGATGGGGTTCCACCATGGCTTTAAAACATAATGAACACAGAGCTTCCTCTATGTCAGACATGTTAGAACAGACTAATAATGAGACTAGTAAGCTTGGAAAACACTTTAAATCAAGTTAACAAGCAAATATATAAAACGTTACTGTGCCTTTAAGAGAAACAAATTTTGCCAAAATTTGAAATAACAGTGAAAAAAGGCAGTTAAACTAACAAAATTTTTACAGTGTATGTAACAAGTTAGCAGAGCATTGCACCCACTTGCAAATGGATGATTAACCCCTTAATACAAAAAACAGATTAACAAAACGAAAAATATGTTTTAAACAGTCATAACAGCTCCTACTTTTGAAGCCCTTTTGAGCCCTTCAGAGATGTCCTATAGCATGCAGGGGACTGCTGAGGGAAGCTGAATGTCACTGTTTGTAATTTTAACTGCACCAACTGTAACTTTTATACTATAACAGTGGAAAGTCTCAGGAAACTGTTTCTATGCAAAATTTAAGCCAGCCATGTGGAAAAAACTCCCCAATAAGTTTTATCACCAAACATATGTTAAAAAACGATTAAACATGCCAGCAAACGTTTTAAAACACATTTTTACAAGAGTATGTATCTCTATTAATAAGCCTGATACCAGTCGCTATCACTGCATTTAAGGCTTTACTTACATTACTTCGGTATCAGCAGTATTTTCTTAGTCAATTCCATTCCTAGAAAAATATTTTACTGCACATACCTTATCTGCAGGAAAACCTGCACGCCATTCCCCCTCTGAAGTACCTCACTCCTCAGAATGTGTGAGAACAGCAAATGGATCTTAGTTACGTCTGCTAAGATCATAGAAAAACGCAGGCAGATTCTTCTTCCAAATACTGCCTGAGATAAACAGCACACTGCCATTTAAAAATAACAAACTTTTGATTGAAGAATAAACTAAGTAGAAAGCACCACAGACTCTCACAACCTCCTATCTATGTTGAGGCTTGCAAGAGAATGACTGAATATGGCAGTTAGGGGAGGAGCTATGTGGCAGCTTTGCTGTGGGTGGACTCTTGCGGCTTCCTGTTGGGAAGGAGAATATATTCCATAAGTAATGGATGATCCGTGGACTGGATACACTTAACAAGAGAAAGTAATAACAATAGAACAAACAATATGTCCAGGCACGGATCAGAAATAATAAAGACACTAATACATTTCTCATACAAGAAATAAATGTGGGCTAAAACATTGGTGCACCACTGAAGTAGTTGTTCTCACAATATCTAATCCATATTGGTGTCATATATACATATAAATAATATTAGAACAGTTGACAAGCATTATAATACCACATCTGCCACCATGAAGGGAAAAGGTAAAATAAGATATAAGAAGTACAGGTGACTGGAACATATATCAATGAGACCTCAATTTTTATATTAATCAACTAATGATCCCTATCTCGGGGTAAAAAGTTCTTTATAAACTATAAATGATAGGAGATAGGGAATTGGCTTTTAAGCGACCTCTCAGAGGTCTGAGTGTGTGGGGGTGGGGAATGCAGCGGGCAAGAGCCGCTCGTAATGAGGGCTACCAGTTTTTTAAGCCCTAATGAAGCCCTTTATTCTTTTACTTAAACTTAAGAAAATGGCTTACCGGTTCCCATAGGGAAAATGACAGCTTCCAGCATTACCGAGTCTTGTTAGAAATGTGTCATACCTCAAGCAGCAAAAGTCTGCTCACTGTGTCCCCCAACTGAAGTTAATTCCTCTCAACAGTCCTGTGTGGAAACAGCCATCGATTTTAGTAACGGTTGCTAAAATCATTTTCCTCTTACAAACAGAAATCTTCATCTCTTTCCTGTTTCAGAGTAAATAGTACATACCAGCACTATTTTAAAATAACAAACTCTTGATTGAAGAATAAAAACTACATTTAAACACCAAAAAACTCTAAGCCATCTCCGTGGAGATGTTGCCTGTACAACGGCAAAGAGAATGACTGGGGAAGGCGGAGCCTAGGAGGGATCATGTGACCAGCTTTGCTGGGCTCTTTGCCATTTCCTGTTGGGGAAGAGAATATCCCACAAGTAAGGATGACGCCGTGGACCGGACACACCTATGTTGGAGAAACATAATTTATGCTTACCTGATAAATTTATTTCTCTTGTAGTGTATCCAGTCCACGGATCATCCATTACTTATGGAATATATTCTCCTTCCCAACAGGAAGCCGCAAGAGTCCACCCACAGCAAAGCTGCCACATAGCTCCTCCCCTAACTGCCATATTCAGTCATTCGACCGAAAACATGCAGAGAAAGGAAAAACCATAGGGTGCAGTGGTGACTGTAGTTCAAATGAAAAAATTACCTGCCTTAAAGTGACAGGGCGGGCCGTGGACTGGATACACTACAAGAGAAATAAATTTATCAGGTAAGCATAAATTATGTTTTCTCTTGTTAAGTGTATCCAGTCCACGGATCATCCATTACTTATGGAATACCAATACCAAAGCTAAAGTACACGGATGATGGGAGGGACAAGGCAGGTACTTAAACGGAAGTTACCACTGCCTGTAAAAAACCCTTTCTCCCAAAAATAGCCTCCGAAGAAGCAAGGTATCAAATTTGTTAAATTTGAAAAGTATGAAGCGCAGACCAAGACTCCGTCTTGTAAATCTGTTCAACAGAAGCCACATTTAAAAAAGGCCCAAGTGAAAACCACAGCTCTAGTAGAATGAGCTGTAATCCCTTCAGGAGGCTGCTGTCCAGCAGTCTCATAAGCTAAATGAATTATGCTTTTTAACCAAAAAGACAGAGAGGCTGCTGAAGTCTTTTGACCTCTCCTCTGTCCAGAATAGACAACAAACAAGGTGAACGTTTGATAAAAACTGTAGTAGCTTGTAAGTAAAACTTTAAAGCACAAACCACGTCCAATATTGTGTAATAGACGTTCCTTCTTTGAGGAAGGATTAGGATACAAGCATGGAACAACTATCTCTTGAGTGATGTACTTGTTAGATACCACCTTAGGAAAAAACCCAGGTTGGTACGCAGGACTACCTTATCCGTACGAAGGACCAGATAAGGAGAATCACATTGTAACACAGATAACTTGGAGACTCTACGAGTCGAGGAATTAGCTACCCAAAAGGAACTTTCCAAGATAAAGATTGATATCTATGGAACAAAAAAGGTTCAAACGGAACTTCTTGAAGAACCTTAAGAATCAGGTTTAAGCTCCATGGCGGAGCAACAGTTTTAAACACAGGCTTGGATCTAACCAAAGCCTGACCAAATGCCTGAACGTCTAGAATACCTGCCAGACGCTTGTGCAAAAAAATAGACAGAGTAAAAATCTGTCCCCTTTTAAGGAATTAGCTGACAACCCTTTTCTCAAAAACATCTTGGAGAAAAGATAATATCCTGGGAATCCAGACTTTACTCCATGAGTAACCCTTGGATTCATAACAATCAGATATTTACACCATATCTATGTTCAATTTTCCTAGAGACAGGCTTTCATGTCTGTATTAAGGTATCAATGACTGACTCGGAGAAGCCATGCTTTGATAACATCAAGCGTTCAGTCTCCAGGCAGTCCATCTCAGATTGATTCTATTTAGATGGTTGAAAGGACCCTGAGGTAGAGGGACCTGTCTCTGAAGCAGAGACCGTGATGGAAAGGATGACATGTCCACCAGATCTGCATACCAGGTCCTGCGTGGCTACGCAGGCGCTGTCAAAAACACCAAAGCCCTCTCCTGCTTGGTCTTGACCTCCGGAGGAAATCCCACTCCCCCGGAAGAAAAGTCTGACGACTTAGAAAATCCACCTCCCAGTTCTCAACACCTGGGATATGGATAGCTGATAGACAAGAGTGAGTCTCTGTGTCATATTCCTGTAGCTTTAAGAACTAAGACCAACCCACTCCTTCACCTCCCTTTAAAGGTGTGTTCAGTACACCTGTGCTTTGCTTGATAATTGAAGTTTGTAGTTCCCACTCTGCTTCAAGCTCTAAAGCTAAATTCTACAGATCCTGCTTTTGTACCTGTTAAAGGAAATCCTTGTTGTCATTTCTCCAGCTTCTAAACCTAAGAAGCATTTCCTGCTGCTTTACACTTCAAGGAACAGTCTTTGGCAGCAACTCTTGCAAGTCTGTGTTAACTCTGCAGTCTGATTTTCCAGCCAGCTCCATTACTGAGTGTTTACCTCTACCAGGAAATAAGAAGATCTTCCCTGCTGTGATCCATTTTGACTCAGTGCCAACTTCGCTCTCTGCAGTTCTAAACTCACTCGCAAGTATCATTAATTTTATATACAATTGTCTCTAGCTGTATATATTCTTATCCAAAGTTCTGCTGATATACAAACTGTTAAAGTGCTCACAACTGGTTAAATCTGGCTCTCTCCTTCTCTCTGCATCACACACTCTGCCTGCTGTAACCTGATACCTCTTGATATATGGACACTGCAGACTGCAAATCAGTTTCTCATTTCTAAGCTTAACTATAAAGAGACTTTGCTATAAAATTCTGCTTTTCTCAGACAATACCAATAAGCTGCTTGTTTGCTGCCTCCTATCTTTAAAGAACACAACTCTTTACAACTGTGTAAAATATACAAAGGCTTCATTTCATCTGTTTTATTCACTTTATTTTGATTTTGTAAAGTGTTATAAAAAGAACTTGTACTAAGTAAACCAGCTATCTCCCTTGGTAATAACCTTTTGTATAAGCCTGTTTTACTTAAGGTTTTCTGGGAATAGCCACATTATACAAGCTTATAACAGAATTATCAAGCCATAAAGAAATTTACTAACATATATACATTATAGTTTAAAGCTTGTATATAAAAAAATCATGGATCCTGCCTCAATGGAAATTGAAATAGCTTCCTTAAACCAGAAAGTTGAAATTTTAGCACAAGGTTTGACTGAAGTTAAAAATGAAAACCACACCCTGAAGAGGTTAATGAATGATTTCTTTTCAAGGAAAGAGGCTGATCACCCTGAACCACAGGTTAACCCTCCACACATTTTTTCTGGTGAAAGAACACGCTTTCGTGAATTCAGAAATGCATGCATGCTGATGTTTTCCATGAAGCCCAGGACATATTATACTGACAAGATCAAGGTTTGTACTACCATCTCTTATCTAACTGGAGATCCCCGTTCGTGGGCTGATAAGTTTTATGAAACTGATGATCCTATTTTGAATTCTATCAGTGAATTTTTTAAGGAGATGGCTGTCTTATATGAGGATTGCAACACCCAGTTAACCGCAGAAACAAATTTGCGCACCCTGAAGCAAGGCAAACGTCCAGTTGAGGACTATGTGGCAGATTTTCAGCTCTGGGCTACAGATTCACAGTGGAATACTGTAAGTCTAAAGAACCAATTCCGTTTAGGTCTCTCTGAACATCTTAAGGATGAGATCTCTCGCATTGAACCTCCAGACACCATGGAATCCCTCATAAAGATATGCATAGCCATGGACAGACGATACAGAGAGAGGAGAGCTGAAAAACAACACCCAGAAACTTACCTCAAAAGATTTACACCCTCTCATTCTGAAAAGACCTCCACAGCCCCTGTGCCCATGGAAATTGGGGCCATCCGAGGACCATTATCCCAAGAAGAGAAACAGAGAAGGAGGATTTCAAACCTCTGTATGTACTGTGGGAATAAAGAACACAGTGTCTCTTCCTGCCCTATTCTGAACCGGCAAAAAAGGGGTAAGATTCTTATAGTTAACCCAAATACTGATAACATTCATGAATCACAATTAACTTTCACATTGTCTTTACAGTGGGACCAGCATCTTCTCAAGACTGAGGCGCTGATAGATTCTGGAGCTTATGGAAGCTTCATTGACAAAACCCTTGTAGATACTAATAAAATACCTTGTGTGCAAAAGCAAACCCCTATCTATGTGAAGGTTATTGATGGCTCTACTTATTTAAAAGGCCCAATCACACACCATACTGTTCCTTTACTTGTCTCTTGTAACATGGGTCATACAGAATACATTACGTTTGATATCATTCCTAGTTCACTACACCCCTTAATATTGGGTTATCCTTGGTTAAGAAAACACAACCCTCAAATAGACTGGAGCAGTAACACAGTAACTTTCTCTTCCCCATACTGTTCTGCTACCTGTTTTCCCTGTGTGGAAATCAAAACTCTACACCCTCATATACCATTGCAGTATTCAGACTTTTCAGATGTATTTGACCTTAAGGAAGCCGAAAATCTACCTCCACACAGACCTTATGATTGCCCCATTGATACTAAACCTGGGTCTATCATACCGTTCGGCCGAATTTTTCCACTCTCTCAAAAAGAATTAAAATTTCTCAGAGAGTACCTAGACGATAATCTAAGGAAAGGTTTTATTTCTACCTCAACCTCTCCTGCAGCAGCGGGCATATTCTTTGTCACAAATAAAGATGGGACCTTACGCCCAATCATTGACTACAGAGCATTAAACTCTATTACGATTAAAAATAGGTATCCACTTCCTTTAATACCTGAATTACTTGAACGGTTAACAGATGCAACCATCTTTACCAAACTAGATTTGAAGGGAGCATACAATTTAATCAGGATAAAAAGCGGTGACGAATGGAAAACAGCATTTAGAACCCGTTATGGTCTCTTTCAATATAATGTTATGCCATTCGGCTTAACTAATGCTCCGGCCACATTTCAATTTTTCATAAACGATATTTTCAAAGACTTAATGGATGTGTGTGTTGTAATATATCTAGACGATATTTTGATATACTCCAAAAATCTAACTGATCATGTAAAACATGTAAGATGGGTTTTGTCTAGATTAAGAGAACATCAGCTATACGCCAAGGCTGAGAAATGTGTATTCCATGTAAAGACAATAAAATTTTTGGGTTACATAATTTCCCCTAACGGTGTAAACATGGATCCAGAGAAGGTTACATCCATACTCAAATGGCCTGTACCTACCTCTGTGAAATCACTTCAGAGGTTTCTAGGCTTCTCTAATTTTTATAGGAGATTCATCAAAGGATTTTCATCCATTGTCCAACCTCTAACTAAGTTAACCGGTAAGAATCGACTCGTTTGGACTGTAGAAGCCCAACAAGCTTTTGAGCACTTAAAAGAATGTTTTACTTCAGCTCCTATCCTACAGCTTCCTAATCCAGAATTTCAATTTGTGTTAGAGGTTGATGCTTCCACTGTTGGTATTGGTGCTATTCTCTCCCAACAACAAACCGATACTTCAGTCCTACATCCTGTAGCCTTTTACTCTCGACTCCTGTCTATAGCTGAAAGGAATTACTCCATTGGGGACCTGGAACTTCTAGCTATCAAATGTGCCCTGGAACACTGGAGACACCTACTGGAAGGGACACTCAAACCTTTTACAGTTCTTACAGATCATAAGAATTTACAATATCTTAGAAAAAACAAGACCTTGTCATCAAGACAAGTCCGATGGTCTTTATTCCTGGACCGATTTAACTTTCAGATCACATATAGACCAGGTTCAAGGAACATCCAAGCTGATGCTCTTTCCCGTTCTTTCATTAAACATAATGAAAAGGAAGAACAACAAACAGTTATACCGTCGACCAAGTTTATAGCTGTAACTTCTAGCCTACAAAAAGACATTTTATTAGCTTTACTAAAAGATTCTACCATTCCATCATGCTGCGTAAAGGACACCACTTCAGGTTTATACTTCTACAACAATTTGTTATACGTTCCTCCTTCTGTAAGGAAGGAGATCCTACATCTACATCATACGAACCCTATGTCCGGTCATCCTGGAATCATTAAAACCCAGGATTTATTAACAAGGAATTACTGGTGGCCTGGTTTAAGACAAGATGTAGTTACCTTTGTGTCAGATTGTCATGTATGTGCAGCTTGCAAAAAAGAACACCACAGACCTTTTGGTTTACTAAAACCATTACCTATACCTGAAGTCCCTTGGACCATGATTGGAATGGACTTCATAGTCGAATTACCACCATCTAATTCATTCACAACCATATTAGTGGTTATAGATCATCTTACTAAACTCTCTCATTTCATACCTCTTAAGAGAATTCCAAACGCTATCACAACAGCTAAAACATTCTTTGATCACATTGTGAAACTCCATGGTTTACCGACCTCTATAGTCACTGATCGAGGGACTCAATTCACATCCAGGTTTTGGAAGGCACTATGTAAATTGTTAAGAATCTCCTCTAGAATGACAACAGCATTTCATCCCCAATCTAATGGCCTTACTGAAAGACTGAATCAGACTTTGGAGCAATACTTAAGGTGTTATATCTCACAGAACCAGGATGACTGGGTTGAATGGTTACCGCTTGCATAGTTCGCATACAACAACTCCATCAACTCTTCTACTAAAGTCTCACCCTTCTTTGCCACTTATGGTTACCATCCAACCACTGTACCCAACTTCATCTCCACCTCAAAATCACCTTATGCTCTGGATTATGTCTCTAATTTGAAACAAACTTTGACTTCCCTAAAGATTCACTTAGAGAAATCTAAATGTACCCAAAAGAGTTATTTTGATAAAAAACATCTAACTCCACCTCAATACTCAGTTGGCGATAGAGTTTGGCTCTCAACAAAAAACCTCAAATTAAAGGTACCAAGCAAAAAACTGGCTAACCAGTTCATAGGTCCGTTCAAGATAAAAAGAATGATCAACTCTAATGCAGCGATTCTTGATCTACCTGTATCTTACAGGATACACCCATCCTTCCATGTTTCTCTACTTAAACCCTATCAAGGATCTGATGTTAATATTCCTCAAGTCATCGAGGACTCTCCTCAGCTGATAGAAGATCAAATGGAATTCGAAGTGGAATCAATTCTGGATTCGCGCCGCCGGGGTAGAACAATTGAGTATCTAGTACATTGGAAAGGGTATGGTCATGAGGAGGATTCTTGGATACCCCTTAGGGACTTACATGCTCCCCAATTGCTCACATCCTTCCATCGTCTACATCCTGACAAACCAGGTTTGGAGCCGGGAAGGGGGCGCCCCTGAAAGGGGGGATCTGTCATATTCCTGTAGCTTTAAGAACTAAGACCAACCCACTCCTTCACCTCCCTTTAAAGGTGTGTTCAGTACACCTGTGCTTTGCTTGATAATTGAAGTTTGTAGTTCCCACTCTGCTTCAAGCTCTAAAGCTAAATTCTACAGATCCTGCTTTTGTACCTGTTAAAGGAAATCCTTGTTGTCATTTCTCCAGCTTCTAAACCTAAGAAGCATTTCCTGCTGCTTTACACTTCAAGGAACAGTCTTTGGCAGCAACTCTTGCAAGTCTGTGTTAACTCTGCAGTCTGATTTTCCAGCCAGCTCCATTACTGAGTGTTTACCTCTACCAGGAAATAAGAAGATCTTCCCTGCTGTGATCCATTTTGACTCAGTGCCAACTTCGCTCTCTGCAGTTCTAAACTCACTCGCAAGTATCATTAATTTTATATACAATTGTCTCTAGCTGTATATATTCTTATCCAAAGTTCTGCTGATATACAAACTGTTAAAGTGCTCACAACTGGTTAAATCTGGCTCTCTCCTTCTCTCTGCATCACACACTCTGCCTGCTGTAACCTGATACCTCTTGATATATGGACACTGCAGACTGCAAATCAGTTTCTCATTTCTAAGCTTAACTATAAAGAGACTTTGCTATAAAATTCTGCTTTTCTCAGACAATACCAATAAGCTGCTTGTTTGCTGCCTCCTATCTTTAAAGAACACAACTCTTTACAACTGTGTAAAATATACAAAGGCTTCATTTCATCTGTTTTATTCACTTTATTTTGATTTTGTAAAGTGTTATAAAAAGAACTTGTACTAAGTAAACCAGCTATCTCCCTTGGTAATAACCTTTTGTATAAGCCTGTTTTACTTAAGGTTCTCTGGGAATAGCCACATTATACAAGCTTATAACACTCTGTCCAGTGAATTATTGTAAGACTTCTAACATCGCTAGGGAACTTCTGTTCCCCCTTGATGGCTGATGTAAGCCACAGTCGTGTATATTGTCCGACTGAGTATGATGTACCTCAGAGTTGCTAACTGAGGCCAAGTCTGAAGAGCATGGAATATCACTCCCAGTTCCAGAATATTTATTAGAAGGAGGGTCTCCTCCTAAGTCCACTATCCCTGAGCCTTCAGGGAGTTCCAGACTGCATCCCAACCTAAAAGGCTGGCATCTATTGTAACAATTGTCCCATCTGACCTGCGGAAGGTCATACCCTTGGACAGATGGACCCGACATAGTCACCAGAGAAGAGAATCTCTGGTCTCTTGGTCCAGGTTTAACAGGGGGACAAATCTGTGTAATCCCCGTTCCTCTGACTGAGCATGCATAGTTGCAGCTGTCTGAAATGTAGACGTGCAAATGGTACTATGTCCCTTGCCGCTACCATTAAGCCGATTTCATTCATGTACTGAGCCACCGAAGGGCGCGGATGGGATGAAAAAAAAAAAAAAAAAAAACACGGCAGAAATTTAGAAACTTTGACAACCTGGACTCCGTCAGGTAAATTTTCATTTCTACAGAATCTATCAGAGTCCCTAGGAGGGAAACCCTTGAGATTGGGGATAGAGAACTCTTTCCTTGTTTACTTTCCACCCATGTGATCTCAGAAATGCCAGTACTACATCTGTATGAGACTGGGCAATTTGGATGTTTGACGCCTGTATCAGGATGTCGTCTAAATAAGGGGCCACTTCTATGCCCCGCGGTCTAAGGACCGCCAAAGCGACCCCAGAACCTCCATAAAGATTCTTGGGGCTGTAGATATCCCAAAGGAAAGAGCTACAAACTGGTAATGCCTGTCTAGAAAGGCAAACCTGAAAAACGATGGTGATCTTTATGCATCACAATGTGAGGATAAGCATCCTTCAAATCCATTGTAGTCCTCTATTGACTCTCCTGGATCATAGTTAAGATGGTACGAATAGTTTCCATCTTAAATGACGGAATTCTGAGGAATTTGTTTAAGATCTTTAGATCCAAAATAGGTCTGAAGGTTCCCTCTCCTTGGGAACCACAAACAGATTTGAGTAAAAACTCTGTCCCTGTTCCTCTCTTGGAACTGGATGGATCTCGTACACAATGTAAGAATGCCTCCTTCTTTATCTGGTTTGCAGATAATTGTGAAAGGCGAAATCTCCCCTTTTTTGGGGGGGAATCTTTGAAATCCAGAAGATATCTCTGGGATATAAATTCCAATGCCTAGGGATCCTGGGCATCTCTTGCCCACGCCTGGGCAAAGAATGAAAGTCTGCCCCCTATAGGATCCGTTACCGGATAGGGGTCCGTTCCTTCATGCTGCCTTAGAGGCAGCAGCAGGCTCCTTGGCCTGCTTATCTTTGTTCCAGGTCCGATTGTCTCCAGACCGCCTTGGACTGAGCAAAAATTCCCTCTTGTTTTGCCTTAGAGGAAGAGGATGCCACACCTGCCCTGAAGTTTTTAAAAGGTACGAAAATTAGATTTTTATTTTTTTTCCCTTGATTTAGACCTATCCTGAGGAAGGGCATGACCTTTTCCTCCAGTGATATAAGCAATAATCTCCTTTAAACCAGGCCCGAATAGGGTCTGCCCCTTGAAGGGAAGTTAAGTAGCTTATTTATTAAAGTCACGACAGCTGACCATGATATAAGCCATAGCGCTCTGCGCGCCAGTATAGTAAAAAACAGAATTCTTAGCCGTTAGTCTAGTCAAATGAACAAGGCATCAGAAAACAAAGGAATTGGCTAGCATAAGCTTGTCAAATATATTCATCCAATGGAGTCGCTTAACTGTAAAGCCTCATCAAGAGACTCAACCCAGAACGCCGCAGCAGCAGTGACAGAAGCAATGTATGCAAGGGGCTGCAGGATAAAACCCTGTTGAATAAACATTTTTTATCCATTGGATCTAAAAAGCACAACTGTCCTCGTCAGAGGTAGTGGTACGCTTAGCTAGAGTAGAAACTCTTCTCTCCACCTTAGGAACTGTCTGCCAGAAGTCCCGTGTGGTGGTAACTATTAGAAAACATTCTTCTAAAAAATAGGAGGGGAAGAGAACGGCACACCTGGTCTATCCCATTCCTTATTAAAAAAAATGTTAGTAAACCTCTTTAGGTATTGGAAAAACATCAGTACACACCGGCACTGCATATTATTTATCCAGTCTACACAATTTCTCTGGCCCTGCGATTGTACACATTCATTCAGAGCAGCCAAAGCCTCCCTGAGCAACAAGTGGAGGTTCTCAAGCATAAATTTTAAATGTAGAAATATCAGAATCAGGTTAAATCATCTTCCCTGAGTAAAAAAAAAAATAATCACCCACAGACTAAGCATATTGTGAGGTAGTATCATACATGGTTCTTAAAGCGTCTGTATGCTCTGTATCTACCCCCAGAGCTAACTGCTTTCCTTTAATTTCAGGTAGTCTGACTAATACTGCTGCCAGAATATTATTCACCACCTTTGCCATGTCTTGTAAAATAAACGCTATGGGCGCCCTTGATGTACTTGGCGCCATTTGAGCGTGAGTCCCTGAAGCGGGAGTCGAAGGGTCTGACACGTGGGGAGAGTTAGTCGGCATAACTTTCCCCTCGACAGAATCCCCTGGTAAAGAAGCGCTATGGGTGCCCTTGATGTACTTGGCGCCATTTGAGCGTGAGTCCCTAAAGCGGGAGTCAAAAGGTCTGACACGTGGGGAGAGTTAGTCGGCATAACTACCCCCACGACAGAATCCTCTGGTGATAATGTTTTTAAAGACAAAAAATGATCTTTATTGTTTAACATGAAATCAGTACATCTGGTACACATTCTAAGATGGGGTTCCACCATGGCTTTAAAACATAATGAACACAGAGCTTCCTCTATGTCAGACATGTTAGAACAGACTAATAATGAGACTAGTAAGCTTGGAAAACACTTTAAATCAAGTTAACAAGCAAATATATAAAACGTTACTGTGCCTTTAAGAGAAACAAATTTTGCCAAAATTTGAAATAACAGTGAAAAAAGGCAGTTAAACTAACAAAATTTTTACAGTGTATGTAACAAGTTAGCAGAGCATTGCACCCACTTGCAAATGGATGATTAACCCCTTAATACAAAAAACAGATTAACAAAACGAAAAATATGTTTTAAACAGTCATAACAGCTCCTACTTTTGAAGCCCTTTTGAGCCCTTCAGAGATGTCCTATAGCATGCAGGGGACTGCTGAGGGAAGCTGAATGTCACTGTTTGTAATTTTAACTGCACCAACTGTAACTTTTATACTATAACAGTGGAAAGCCTCAGGAAACTGTTTCTATGCAAAATTTAAGCCAGCCATGTGGAAAAAACTCCCCAATAAGTTTTATCACCAAACATATGTTAAAAAACGATTAAACATGCCAGCAAACGTTTTAAAACACATTTTTACAAGAGTATGTATCTCTATTAATAAGCCTGATACCAGTCGCTATCGCTGCATTTAAGGCTTTACTTACATTACTTCGGTATCAGCAGTATTTTCTTAGTCAATTCCATTCCTAGAAAAATATTTTACTGCACATACCTTATCTGCAGGAAAACCTGCACGCCATTCCCCCTCTGAAGTACCTCACTCCTCAGAATGTGTGAGAACAGCAAATGGATCTTAGTTACGTCTGCTAAGATCATAGAAAAACGCAGGCAGATTCTTCTTCCAAATACTGCCTGAGATAAACAGCACACTGCCATTTAAAAATAACAAACTTTTGATTGAAGAATAAACTAAGTAGAAAGCACCACAGACTCTCACAACCTCCTATCTATGTTGAGGCTTGCAAGAGAATGACTGAATATGGCAGTTAGGGGAGGAGCTATGTGGCAGCTTTGCTGTGGGTGGACTCTTGCGGCTTCCTGTTGGGAAGGAGAATATATTCCATAAGTAATGGATGATCCGTGGACTGGATACACTTAACAAGAGAAAGTAATAACAATAGAACAAACAATATGTCCAGGCACGGATCAGAAATAATAAAGACACTAATACATTTCTCATACAAGAAATAAATGTGGGCTAAAACATTGGTGCACCACTGAAGTAGTTGTTCTCACAATATCTAATCCATATTGGTGTCATATATACATATAAATAATATTAGAACAGTTGACAAGCATTATAATACCACATCTGCCACCATGAAGGGAAAAGGTAAAATAAGATATAAGAAGTACAGGTGACTGGAACATATATCAATGAGACCTCAATTTTTATATTAATCAACTAATGATCCCTATCTCGGGGTAAAAAGTTCTTTATAAACTATAAATGATAGGAGATAGGGAATTGGCTTTTAAGCGACCTCTCAGAGGTCTGAGTGTGTGGGGGTGGGGAATGCAGCGGGCAAGAGCCGCTCGTAATGAGGGGGAAGTGGAGGGCGGAGCCAACTAGGATACTGGGAAAATAAAGACTGCAGGACAAATGTTCTTAATAGTTGTAGGAGCTCTAATCTAACATCAGGAAGATGGTCGTACATACAAGTTGACCCACTAATCATACCATATATCTCAACTGAGCCTTATGATATAGAGAGAGGTCATAGTTAAGTAGAAAGCAACTGAGTCTTAATCCAACACACAATACCAGTAAATTCGCTTACAATAAAATGAATAAAAGTAGCTCTCAACAACATTATGTGGAGGGGGAGGCATTAGTATGCAGGGAATATAGGGGACTTCTGGGTGAGCCACTCTCCTAGGGGAATGCCAGCTATAGGCAATGTGGGAAAAAGGAGTAGGGGTATGACCCGCAGGCAACCAGTACCGGTGGGAAAGGGAGGAGAGGGGCCCAACAGAAACAGATAATTTGTACTAATATTAAATTCAACATAGGTAATATCGTTTCCTAGGAGCTTAATTAGGGACGACATCACAATGGAGAAGTAGTATACAGGGAGTGCAGAATTATTAGGCAAGTTGTATTTTTGAGGATTAATTTTATTATTGAACAACAACTATGTTCTCAATGAACCCAAAAAACTCATTAATATCAAAGCTGAATAGTTTTGGAAGTAGTTTTTAGTTTGTTTTTAGTTATAGCTATTTTAGGGGGATATCTGTGTGTGCAGGTGACTATTACTGTGCATAATTATTAGGCAACTTAACAAAAAACAAATATATACCCATTTCAATTATTTATTTTTACCAGTGAAACCAATATAACATCTCAACATTCACAAATATACATTTCTGACATTCAAAAACAAAACAAAAACAAATCAGTGACCAATATAGCCACCTTTCTTTGCAAGGACACTCAAAAGCCTGCCATCCATGGATTCTGTCAGTGTTTTGATCTGTTCACCATCAACATTGCGTGCAGCAGCAACCACAGCCTCCCAGACACTGTTCAGAGAGGTGTACTGTTTTCCCTCCTTGTAAATCTCACATTTGATGATGGACCACAGGTTCTCAATGGGGTTCAGATCAGGTGAACAAGGAGGCCATGTCATTAGATTTTCTTCTTTTATACCCTTTCTTGCCAGCCACGCTGTGGAATACTTGGACGCGTGTGATAGAGCATTGTCCTGCATGAAAATCATGTTTTTCTTGAAGGATGCAGACTTCTTCCTGTACCACTGCTTGAAGAAGGTGTCTTCCAGAAACTGGCAGTAGGACTGGGAGTTGAGCTTGACTCCATCCTCAACCCTAAAAGGCCCCACAAGCCCAAACCAGTACTCCACCTCCACCTTGCTGGCGTCTGAGTCGGACTGGAGCTCTCTGCCCTTTACCAATCCAGCCACGGGCCCAGCCATCTGGCCCATCAAGACTCACTCTCATTTCATCAGTCCATAAAACCTTAGAAAAATCAGTCTTGAGATATTTCTTGGCCCAGTCTTGACGTTTCAGCTTGTGTGTCTTGTTCAGTGGTGGTCGTCTTTCAGCCTTTCTTACCTTGGCCATGTCTCTGAGTATTGCACACCTTGTGCTTTTGGGCACTCCAGTGATGTTGCAGCTCTGAAATATGGCCAAACTGGTGGCAAGTGGCATCTTGGCAGCTGAACGCTTGACTTTTCTCAGTTCATGGGCAGTTATTTTGCGCCTTGGATTTCCACACACTTCTTGCGACCCTGTTGACTATTTTGAATGAAACGCTTGATTGTTCGATGATCATGCTTCAGAAGCTTTGCAATTTTAAGAGTGCTGCATCCCTCTGCAAGATATCTCACTATTTTTGACTTTTCTGAGCCTGTCAAGTCCTTCTTTTGACCCATTTTGCCAAAGGAAAGGAAGTTGCCTAATAATTATGCACACCTGATATAGGGTGTTGATGGCATTAGACCACACCCCTTCTCATTACAGAGATGCACATCACCTAATATGCTTAATTGGTAGTAGGCTTTCGAGCCTATACAGCTTGGAGTAAGACAACATGCATAAAGAGGATGATGTGGTCAAAATATTCATTTGCCTAATAATTCTGCACTCCCTGTATACTGTGTCCGTGAGGCCCTGGTTGGTATGATATTAACTAGTTTAAATGTTATACAACGCCCATGACCATACAACATCAATAATGGAGGGGTTAATATTTATAAACAGAGCAGTGTTTGGATCTTAGAAACAAGTAGTTTTACTAAATCTCTGCTCTCTGTGGGGCAAGTTGAGTAAGGAGCTTCAATATGGGGATTGAATACCGGCAACACTGTGGTTTAAAATTATGCGAGAACTGGGAAGTGTACCTCTAGGCTAGCTACCAAGAGAAAATACCATTTCAATGATATTGAGCTATTCCGGTGGGGTCAAGGACCACACTGAGGGAACATAAATATTTATACATAAGCTGTATCTACAAACTGGAGACTCTGAATTATACTTGTTGCAATGCACAAGCTGCATCTAAATACAAGTGGCACTATACTATACTAGTTACTACTATATATATAAACAGTACTTATTAACTGAAGACACTACATTAGACTCGTTACTAAACACAGGTTGTGCCTATAAACTAGAGGGCCCTGTATGAGACTTATTATTATTCCTAAGCTGTACCTATATACTAGAGTCACTATATTAGGCTAGTCACTATACCCAAACCTAAGGGGTACGGTAGAAGTAGGGTCTATGAATATTTCAGAAAGGCGGCATCTCTATAAATTTAATATAAGGAACCCTGAAGCTTACCGGTAGGCCTAACTTGCAAAGTATTTGTATACCGTGGACTAATACTTTATCCTCTGTGTAGGAACTGGTCCAATAAGCATAGGTATAACCATGATGGCACTATAGGGGAATGTCTCTATATGTATGAGGCAAGATAAGTTATAAAGAATGTTAGGCAGCATACCTGCAATAATGATAAGGTAAGTTTGGTCATATGAGAACAACATGTATCAAATAAACATAACCAGATCTGAGCTATATTCTATAAGGATAATATAGACATCCCCTCACTACACTTGAGTATTAGGCAATACATATAATATAGTAGAGTAGATTGTAAGAAACTTTACTCTGGAGTATCCTTGAGAACTATATTCCCAGTTACAATATACAATATAGATAAACCTTAGCAGGTTGATATCTGATTATTTATGTGTGACATAATGAAAGTGTATAATAAGGCAAGCTTACTGAAACAAAACTTTATGAAACTGTATTACAGTGTCCAGCAAAATTGTAGAAACCCCTAATGTGGAAACTACACCACCTGAAGAAAAAGGTTGATGTATATGTTAGTGACCTCCTGTGTAGTGAAAGGCAGTACCCAACATATTAGCTGTAGAGCAAAATTTAACCCTATCTTAAAATAGAACTACTTAAACAATGAGAACTAGAGGGTATGTCCTATTATTGGGAGGTACTGTAGAGGCTATATGATATAAAATTATTAAAAAATAGGCAGTATGCGCATGAATTATATGAATGGGATTAATGTCGTGGATATATCTTAACTTATTGTGCTGAATCTATGTGAAGTTCTGAGCCCATAGTAATATATGGGATAAATATTGAGCTTAGCATCTCTCTATAAGGGGTTATGACTAGTCTAACTAAATAAATTGAACGTGTAGAACCTAGCAAAATGGGTGTGTAGTGTGCATAAATAAACGAAGTATACAGAGGGTTTATATATAAGGTCCCCAATCACTAGTTCAGCGCATAAAAAGTATCCTGCTCTTTGTTAGGGAAGCCTGTAGGGATCAACTCTTTTTAAATGGTCTTGCAGAGAAATACTCCAGACGTGCAGTTTGTAGTTTTAGTAAACAGATCTTCTGTCAATAGGTATATATCAGTTTGGGTTATATAAAGTGACTGTACCCTATGTTGAACTAAATAAATATTGACTGTAGTAAAAATTTCTTCAGTGACATATAAATACTAACCAATAATCGTACAAAACCTATATATATATCAGGAGTCAGCATCTATAGGTACATGACTCAATTATAAGTGTATAAATATGTTCCATGTGAGGTAGGACAGAGTACCCAGCATAAAGAGCATTGTGAGGCATAACATATAAAAGGGCCTGTGAACTAAATTTTAACACTAAGGTACCAGGGGCTAGGTAGTATAAGGCAAACAACAATCTTGAAAAATAGCCCACTGCAACATAAACAGTCCAGTCTCCTATATAGGGTACTAGAGTGTGCATGTCCCACATAAAACATATCCTGCATAACATCTGTGTAGATTCAGGTGGGTACAGAGTCCAAGAGCAGCGCTTTAGTGGAAGGCCCACATCATGGATCTTACAGGAGTTAGTCATATGGCCACGTAAAAGAATATTTAGGGGCACACAGTGGGCATGGAAGAGGAAATATCATTTGGTATACGTTAGATAGAAAAGCAGCCAAAAGCGAAAACAGAATTTATGTTTACCTGATAAATTACTTTCTCCAACGGTGTGTCCGGTCCACGGCGTCATCCTTACTTGTGGGATATTCTCTTCCCCAACAGGAAATGGCAAAGAGCCCAGCAAAGCTGGTCACATGATCCCTCCTAGGCTCCGCCTACCCCAGTCATTCGACCGACGTTAAGGAGGAATATTTGCATAGGAGAAACCATATGTTACCGTGGTGACTGTAGTTAAAGAAAATAAATTATCAGACCTGATTAAAAAAACCAGGGCGGGCCGTGGACCGGACACACCGTTGGAGAAAGTAAATTATAAGGTAAACATAAAATATGTTTTCTCCAACATAGGTGTGTCCGGTCCACGGCGTCATCCTTACTTGTGGGAACCAATACCAAAGCTTTAGGACACGGATGAAGGGAGGGAGCAAATCAGGTCACCTAAATGGAAGGCACCACGGCTTGCAAAACCTTTCTCCCAAAAATAGCCTCAGAAGAAGCAAAAGTATCAAATTTGAAAAATTTAGAAAAAGTGTGCAGTGAAGACCAAGTCGCTGCCTTACATATCTGATCAACAGAAGCCTCGTTCTTGAAGGCCCATGTGGAAGCCACAGCCCTAGTGGAGTGAGCTGTGATTCTTTCAGGAGGCTGCCGTCCGGCAGTCTCATAAGCCAATCGGATAATGCTTTTAATCCAGAAGGAGAGAGAGGTAGAAGTTGCTTTTTGACCTCTCCGTTTACCAGAATAAACAACAAACAAAGACAAAGTTTGTCTGAAATCCTTAGTAGCTGCTAAGTAAAATTTGAGAGCACGAACTACATCCAAGTTGTGCAACAAACGTTCCTTCTTTGAAACTGGATTAGGACATAAAGAAGGCACAAATATCTCCTGGTTAATGTTTTTGTTAGAAACAACTTTTGGAAGAAAACCAGGTTTAGTACACAAAACCACCTTATCTGCATGGAACACCAGATAAGGAGAAGAACACTGCAGAGCAGATAATTCTGAAACTCTTCTAGCAGAAGAAATTGCAACCAAAAACAAAGCTTTCCAAGATAATAACTTAATATCAACGGAATGTAAGGGTTCAAACGGAACCCCCTGAAGAACTGAAAGAACTAGGTTGAGACTCCAAGGAGGAGTCAAAATTTTGTAAACAGGCTTGATTCTAACCAGAGCCTGAACAAAGGCTAGAACATCTGGCACAGCTGCCAGCTTTTTGTGAAGTAACACAGACAAGGCAGAAATCTGTCCCATCAAGGAACTTGCAGATAATCCTTTTTCCAATCCTTCTCGAAGGAAGGATAGACTCTTAGGAATCTTAACCTTGTCCCAAGGGAATCCTGCAGATTCACACCAACAGATATACCAAATTATGTGGTAATTTTTCTGGTTACAGGCTTTCAGGCCTGAACAAGAGTATTAATAACAGAATCTGAGAACCCTCGCTTTGATAAGATCAAGCGTTCAATCTCCAAGCAGTCAGCTGGAGTGGGTCGAACGGACCTAGAACAAGAAGGTCTCTCAAAGGTAGCTTCCATGGTGGAGCCGATGACATATTCACCAGATCTGCATACCAAGTCCTGCGTGGCCACGCAGGAGCTATCAAAATCACCGACGCCCTCTCCTGATTGATCCTGGCTACCAGCCTGGGGATGAGAGGAAACGGCGGGAACACATAAGCTAGTTTGAAGGTCCAAGGTGCTACTAGTGCATCCACTAGAGCCGCCTTGGGATCCCTGGATCTGTACCCGTAGTAAGGAACTCTGAAGTTCTGATGAGAGGCCATCAGATCCATGTCTGGAATGCCCCACGGTTGAGTGACTTGGGCAAAGATTTCCGGAAGGAGTTCCCACTCCCCCGGATGCAATGTCTGACGACTCAGAAAATCCGCTTCCCAATTTTCCACTCCTGGGATGTGGATAGCAGACAGGTGGCAGGAGTGAGACTCCGCCCATAGAATGATTTTGGTCACTTCTTCCATCGCTAGGGAACTCCTTGTTCCCCCCTGATGGTTGATGTATGAACTTGGCCCTCGCTAGCTGAGGCCAAGCTTTGAGAGCATTGAATATCGCTCTCAGATCCAGAATATTTATCGGTAGAAGAGATTCTACCCGAGACCAAAGGCCCTGAGCTTTCAGGGATCCCCAGACCGCGCCCCAGCCCTTCAGACTGGCGTCGGTCGTGACAATGACCCACTCTGGTCTGCGGAAGGTCATCCCTTGTGACAGGTTGTCCAGGGACAGCCACCAACGGAATGAGTCTCTGGTCCTCTGATTTACTTGTATCTTCGGAGACAAGTCTGACTAGTCCCCATTCCACTGACTGAGCATGAACAGTTGTAATGGTCTTAGATGAATGCGCACAAAAGGAACTATGTCCATTGCCGCTACCATCAAACCTATCACTTCCATGCACTGCGCTATGGAAGGAAGAGGAACGGAATGAAGTAAAAACTACAGTTAAACACTAAAAAACTCTAAGCCATCTCCGTGGAGATGTTGCCTGTACAACGGCAAAGAGAATGACTGGGGTAGGCGGAGCCTAGGAGGGATCATGTGACCAGCTTTGCTGGGCTCTTTGCCATTTCCTGTTGGGGAAGAGAATATCCCACAAGTAAGGATGACGCCGTGGACCGGACACACCTATGTTGGAGAAATTACAGTTCTGTGCTGGCTGGGGAGTGAGATGTATCCGGCATCACTGCCATCATGAGCAGTTCCCAAAGCTAATAGATATCTGATTTTTATGTATACAAACCTAGCTCGCTCTACCCATGGCATAAATAAAATCCTACATCCTGTAGATCACTTGGGTTGTATGTGTTATTAAGGGTGAGCGGTGACTTTAGAAAAAGCTGCAAGGCAGTAAAACATGAACAGGTCTGTCCCATCAGCCTATACCATCTCTTCTAATGCCTGAGATTCTCAGGGAGACCAGATGACTCCTGGTGTTGGAGCAGTGTATCTGTAAAGGGGAGCTACGTGCAACACTCCGTTCATGGCTGGAAGCTAGGTCTGCTGTCCAGTCTCCTCTCTTCCGCACAGTAAGCACCTTGAGTGGGGAGTGTAAGTTCTCCACAACTTGCCCGTAATAGTCGCCTGTGTCTCCCAGGGGTTTGAGGACGATAGGTATTAGGGCCTCTTGTTGTTGTGGATAGGTAGATAGAAGGAGCTGGGGAAGTTTCCCATCAATGTTTGGAGCCGCTCTTATTAGATCTGATGGGACAGTAGTACCAAGCCTCGGGTGATCTGTGCGTGGTTGCATCGGGTCGTGGCTAACTGCTCCCAATAAAATACTAGTTGAAGCCTGTTCGGTTAGCTGTTCCTGCACTCGTTCGTGTGGGAGCAAGGTTGGTAACAGTAGGTCTTCCGTAGGGCTTACCACGTAGGTGTCACAGCAAGCTAGGTGAGCGGCGCCATCTTGATTGCGCAGTTTAGTGAAGAGAGACCGCAAGCCGCAAAACTGTCTATCGGCTTTACTGCATAACCCTTCCAGTAGTAAAACCAGGTGTGCAGAAAACTCTTCCATCTTCAGCGCACTGCAGGGATTTTATCAACCTGCTCAGATATAATGTTGTACTCCCCGTCATGAACTGGGCTGGCTAGCCGGCCTCTGTGTCGGTTCCACAGCCTATAAGGTATATCTTGAACCCAGGATATGAAAGCTATACCTTAGTATATGTTGTGAGCCAATTATAAAAAGATATAAAGTCTTAGAACGCCATAATTTAATATTCTAATAATAAAGCTTCAGGAGCTCTGCAATGGCACGTCTTACTGCTTTGGCTGTTGGCTCCGCCCACAAACTTCAAAGTTTTGATAAACTGAGGTCTCCCTTCAGCCAGTCAGTGAACTTTTGTGCCCTTAATCTCTTGAAAGCTTGAAATGTAAAACTGCTACACTAGCTATTAACTGGTATTACCTTCACTTTTCTTGTTTAGTGAAGTGAATCTGGCACTGGACTGCTGATTGGCTCCTGAGGCTGCTTAGAGAGCAGCCTCTGTTAGGAGCGGTATGGGCCGCAAAGAGCCTTAAGCACCACTGGGTGGCGCTGGCAGGTGGCTGAGCTGAAGGGTTCACAGCCTCTCCATCATTGCGCAATATGGATCGTTTTGCTTGTGCTGTTGGAAACTTGTGCTTAACTGCTTATTGCAGAATGAGATGCCCATGGTGGTGCCCGCGGTGGAGTCGAAGAAAAATATGATAATAGGAGTAAATATGATAATAGGAGTAAATTAGAAAGTTGTATCCTCTATCTGAATCATGAAAGAAAACATTTGGGTTCAGTATCCCTTTAATTTGCTTCTCACTGACAAGCAGCCTTATACTTGCATTTGCCTCATTGTAATGAATGCAAACTATATAAAAATATAAATTGAGGAGTATTTCACAATATCCCTGCCTTTGGCTTAATAGACTATTTTTGTATTTGTTGTCACTTCTCGCTTGTAAAATCTATTTTCTGTATTTTACCTGCCTTTTCCCATCTCAAAGAATCCTGTCTCAGAAATTGTGACATAAATTACGTGGCTCTCGTCCCCATTCTTAGACAGGAAGTGCTCCTGTTTATTCAGACCAACAGGAAGCACATTTTCAATGGACAGGGAGGGTTCCCTGAGTTAACTTTACTGACTGCTGCTTCAACACAAAGAACCACTGCTGGACGCAATCCATTTTCAGGGTGGAAGTACAAAAATACTCAAATCTCAAAGCACTAAGCCTGGCAGTGAACTATAAAAAGCTATTCTTAGTTTCCTAGTCCAATACGTTTTGTCACCTATATGAGGTTAAAGGCTAATAACCTAGAATGTGGTGCCCAAAAGGCTTTCCATGGCCAGTTTCACACTTCTTTGTCACACACACTCACAGTATCATCTAAATAAATTAAAGGGACATGTAATTATTACTATTATATCATAACTATAATTTTTTTAAGATATGACAGATATAACAGAATAACTATGAATTACATGTTTACCAATAAAGGGTTAGATTATGAGTGACCATGACTAACATTTTTGTCTGCAGACTATCTCTGATTGGCTCCTCCAAATAAGGCAAATAGTTGGTGTAGTGTGGTTCTTGAAACACAGTTGCAGTAAAAAAAGATATATATTTGTTTTTAAAGACATTTAGACTTGCCTGATATTCTTTTCTATAGCAACACAGCAGAGATGATTTTATGCTTCTTTAATATGAAAAATCTAAAAAAGGAAATTTGAAGCTACCAGTGTTGGTTATGGAGTATCAAAGTTCAAAATCAGATATCAGTATCTAGCATGAAGAAACTGTGGAACTGAACCAGCTGAAATTCAGGGGTTGAAACATTTATTTCAATTTATGACCAAGGAAGAATGTGTCTGTGTATTGATATATGGGGGAATAATCCAGTAATTAAAGGGACAGTCAAAACCAGAATTTTCGTGGTTTTAAAAGATAGATAATCCCTTAATTACCAATTCCCCAGTTTTGCATAACCAACACAGTTATAATTATACACATTTTACCTCTGTAATTACCTTGTATCTAAGCCTCAGCAGACTGCCCCCTTATTTCAGTTCTTTTGACAGACTTGCATTTTAGCCAATCAGAGCTGTCTCCATGGTAAATTCACGTGCATGAGCTCAATGTTATCTATATGAAACAAGTGAACTAATGCCCTCTAGTGTTGAAAAACTATCAAAATGCATTTAGATTAGAGGCGGCCTTCAAGGTCTAAGAAATTAGAATATGAACCTCCTAGGTTTAGCTTTTAACTAAGAATACCAAGAGAACAAAGCAAAATTGGTGATAAAAGTAAATTGGAAAGTTGTTTAAAATTACATGACCTATTTAAAACATGAAAGTTTTTTTTGGACTTGACTGTTCCTTTAAGCATTAGATGTAAAAAGTTATGGTTCTCTAGCTACTGGAATTAGCCAAGCACTGTTCTAATGTATCTGGAATTGCGGTGTGACTGCTTCTCATTGAAGCTGGCCTTCTCAAAAAAATGTTATGTCTCACAGTCTCACGCTCTTAAAGTGAATGTAAAGTTTAATGAATAAGCGCCCAGTATCAAAAAATACTCTTAAAAACAGGGGCACTTTCATTAATTAAACTGACCGGCAATCCTCTGGGGTTTGCAGGGAGCTCCAGGGTGGGTGCATTCTTCACTTCCCACTAAGGGGTACATTTATCAAGCAGGGGATGCTGCTTATTCCACACGAGCCTTCATGCTCAACGGAAAAAGGAGTTAAAAAGCAGCGGTCTTAAGATACGATCAAGATGACTGACACACCCTGAATGTGCAGGTGGCAGCATTGCAGAAATGCTTGTGCTATGTTAAATACCGACAGCATTTGCTGTCTGCATTTAGCGATGCGGGGCGGACATGATTCGTTATAGCGAATCATGTCTGCCGGGGTATGATAAATCTACCCCTAAGGCTCCGATATTCAAAACATCATCAGGCTGACATTGAAAGCGCTCGCCAGCATCACCAGGGTGATATTTTCAAAGAAAAGGGGTGAGGCCGAGCAGTGTCGGTGAGCGGCGATATCTCTCCAATAGAAGTCAATGGGAGTGTGATGTCAACACCCGCATACCCCCTCATCAACATTTTCCTGCGGTAGGGGGGGGGGCCCTACATGGCAAAGACAGAGCGTTCACTGACAATAAAAAATAGTTTCTCTATAGGCATACGCCAAATATTGCCAGCAGGATCTACGCCAGTGGCTTTCAAAGTCTTACAAAGTGGGCCTCCCCCTTGGCATAACTTTAAGATGACCCCCCCCCCCCCACATTCAATGTCATTACGTTTTTGAAAGAATGAAGTTTGAAATGCTTGTGGTTTAATTATTAGAATTGCAGAATTATAAAATTATGCACAAACGCACCCGCACACAGACAAAAATACAATTTTAAAGTTAATTTTAATCACTAGACAAGCATAGCTATGCATGTACAGCAATCTTTAAAAATATTAATAATAAAATAATTTTCTCTGTAATTGAAGCTAGTCTCCATAAAGATGGGCCCCTGCTGTTTGGCTGAAGAAGGATGAAGAGAGCCCCGGCATGGATGAAGATTGTGGAGAGGAGGCCGCAGAAGAGGACCTGGATTTTCGGATGGTAGACTTCAGAATGTATGTTTTAGGGGTAGAAAAAAGCGCTGGATTTTTTACACTATATGTGCAAAAATAAAGATAAAAATCCCTAAAGAATTTATCAGAGAGCAACTAGTTTTAGAAATGATATTTTTACGCTGACAGACTTTAGTAAGAATGACTGCTAAAATATGATGTGAAAACGATAGGATAGAGGAAGTGTTATCGCAGAAATATTAGAGGGGTAATAACTCTATAGAGACACTAAGCAGGTATTCGCTTTGTTAAAAGGTTAAAACCACATATTGCAAAAATTCATATATCAAAAAAGGTCTCATATATCGGAAAAATTAATATATAGAAAACTGGTTGTTATAGAATATTAATTCCATTTTGTAAAAGTTAATATAAATTTAATTATACAATGCTCACTATAAAAATTCTTGAATCAACATAACATAAAACCATAATACAATAAAGTTGATACTTAAAATCAAACTCAGAGTATGTAGTGTGTTGCAGTCTGCAATAAGAGGCAACAGTGTTTCCTTTTCTATTATTTGTAATCCAAGTCATATTTATCCAGAATTTGCTGTAGTGGCTGTATTTGGATACAGATACAGACTTCTCTTATTGTATTAGACATTAGATTAACAAGGTAAAGTATATCCAAACTTACACTTTGGAAAGCCTGGTTCAGCTCCGTGCATGTAACTGATGTCGGATCCCTGTGGTAGTGTTGATGGAACCCGCAGCGCGTCCGTGGTATTTTTGGTGGAAGCCGGTGCAAATGAAAGTGGGTCTGTATTTACAGACTTCGGAAGCCGCATAGGCTCAAAAAACAGCCTATACGGCCTAAACTAGACTTCAGAATGTAAACATATGGAAATAAACTGCACTTATAGGCCTATATTTACCAAAGTCTGGCGGACCTGATCAGACAGTGCGGATCAGGTCCGCCAGACCTCGCTGAATATGGAGAGCAATACGCTCTCCATATTCAACACTGCACCAGCAGCTCACAAGAGCTGCTGGTGCAACGCCGCTCCTGCAAACTCGCGGCCAATGGGCCGCCAGCAGGGGATGTCAATCAACCCGATCGTACTCGATCGGGTTGAATTCCGGCGATGTCTGTCCGCCTGCTCAGAGCAGGCGGACAGGTTATGGAGCAGCGGTCTTTGTGACCGCTGCTTAATAACTGCTGTTTCTGGCGAGTCTGCAGGCTCGCCAGAAACACGGAGCATCAAGCTCCATTCGGAGCTTGATAGATAGGCCCAATAGACTGGGAAAGGTATGTAGGTACTCAAATGCCAGCTAACACCTATAGGCCCGGGAGGGGTGATGACCTAGCTATCACCAAGAAAATGGTTAATAAAAGAAGGGAGTGACCAGGCGCCAACTAACGGAGGCTAGGTGTATGGGTTAACAGCTGATATTTAATAGTACACAATAAATGAATAAAAGCACAAAATTAAAAAACTCCTAGTTCATGGATCCATGAATCATACAATAAAATGCGATAAAATAAGTGTGGTTAACACTATATATACAATGGATGATAAAAAATAGACAAATAAAATGACTTGGTAAATATAGTAGATGCCGCAGAGAATGAAAATACTAGAAATGCAAATGCAAACAAATAATATAAAAACAATGATCAAAAAATATCCAGGAATAAGTGTCCAAAAAAATCACTGCAAGTAACTCCTGGTGAAAATATACAAATCCTCAATAATGTGTCAGAGTGGTTATAACAAAGTGTCCTATTGTGGCAAGGTGTCCTAAAGTGGCAGTCCAATACAATGAGTGTAATACCAAAAATAGAAAAAAGCTTGAAACTAGTTCAAAGGTGAATCAATAAAATTATAGTTCAAAAGTGAAGCGGTGCAAAGAAAAAACAAAAAACAAAAACAGAATCCAATTTGTGTTGAAATCTTTTCCTCCTGTTTCCTTCCACTGTGGGATGGCGAATTCACAGGACAGAAGAGGAACCCATGTGAAAAATGCCTAAACTGTGTATTGCAATAAACATAAAAAAATACCTTTTCTTCTTTTTTTCCCACAGGTATTTTTTATGTTTATTGCAATACACAGTTTAGGCATTTTTCACATGGGTTCCTCTTCTGTCCTGTGAATTCGCCATCCCACAGTGGAAGAAAACAGGAGGAAAAGATTTCAACACAAATTGGATTCTGTTTTTGTTTTTTGTTTTTTCTTTGCACCGCTTCACTTTTGAACTATAATTTTATTGATTCACCTTTGAACTAGTTTCAAGCTTTTTTCTATTTTTGGTATTACACTCATTGTATTGGACTGCCACTTTAGGACACCTTGCCACAATAGGACACTTTGTTATAACCACTCTGACACATTATTGAGGATTTGTATATTTTCACCAGGGGTTACTTGCAGTGATTTTTTTTGGACACTTATTCCTGGATATTTTTTGATCATTGTTTTTATATTATTTGTTTGCATTTGCATTTCTAGTATTTTCATTCTCTGCGGCATCTACTATATTTACCAAGTCATTTTATTTGTCTATTTTTTATCATCCATTGTATATATAGTGTTAACCACACTTATTTTATCGCATTTTATTGTATGATTCATGGATCCATGAACTAGGAGTTTTTTAATTTTGTGCTTTTATTCATTTATTGTGGCCCAATAGACTGGACTGGGTACACCTCCCCTAATACACACACACACACAAAAACAAAAGTGCACACTCACGCAAATACATACGCATCCACATAAACACACACTCATGCACGCACATGCAATCTCTCACGTGTATAGAAAGGGAAACACAAACATGCATGTAGGAACACGGCATACACACACAAACATGCACAAATGTACACACAAACACACATTAACATACACACACACACACACACAGTGTATGTGTGTGTATAATATACTGACACCCAGGTAGTTGACTTGAATACAGGAAAGCTATACCATTAATTACTAAATACTATCTATCTATATCACAATTACTAGTCAAAATAGACAAAAAATAAAAAGTTACTAGTTTGCTCATTGTTTAAAGGGACAGTCTAGTCAAAAGTCAATGTTCATGATTCAAAGAGGGCATGTCATTTTAAACAACTTTCCCATTTACTTTTATCATCACATTTGCATTGTTCTCTTGGTATTCTTTGTTGAAAGCTAAACCTAAGTAGGTTCATATGCTAATTTCTAAGTCCTTGAAGGCCACCTCTTATCTCAGTGCATTTTGACAGTTTTTCACAGATAGACAGTGTTAGCTCATGTATGCCATATAGAAAACATTATGCTCACTCTTGTGGAGTTACCTATGAGTCAGCACTGAATGCTAAAATGCAAGTCTGTCAAAAGAACTGAAAAAAGGGGACAGTCTGTAGATGCTTAGATACAAGGTAATCACAGAGGTAAAACGTGTATTATTATAACTGTGTTGGTTATGCAAAACTGGGGAATGGGTAATGAAGGGATTATCTATCTTTTTAAACAATAAAAATTATTGAGTAGACTGTGCCTTTAATGCAATTTTATGAATGGACTGTTGCTTGCATGTAACCCACAGAAAAGGGATTAAAGGGACATGAAATCCTTTTTTCCAATTGGGACCACTCTACATCACTACACTACAGAAAGAGAAAATGGAGGGGGTGGAGGAAGCAATAAAAACGGTAAAAACAAAAGTGTTATTTATAAAAATTAGGATTACATAATGTAAAGTGTTTTAATGTAAAGTGTATACTGAGCTTCTTCAGTCTTCACAACAGAGCTTGGTCCTGTATTTATTCAACTGAAATAAAAGCCGTTGATTTCAAAGTATTCCTGTGAGTATTTTCCAGATAGTGTCTATATTGGGAATTACGTAATGCACTATTGTGGATAAGCTTTTTCAGCAAATAGTTAAGGTGCATACATTCGAACCCCTGACGCACAGCACCCCTATTTGTTTAGGCCTCTTGTATCAGTGGTCCTGGCAGCGATCTTCTTTTTAAGGGGAGTATCTTTGTATCATATAACTTCATTGTTTATATGTTGTGTTATTTTTGCACCTTATTGTTGCATTAGCTATAGACAATGGGGCCGAATGATCATGCTGCGAATGCAGCAGTTTCCGCACGAGCCTTCAGGCTCTCCAGAAACAAAAGTTAAGAAGCAGTGGGGTCATAAGACCGCTGCTCCTTAACTCATCCACCACCTCTGAGGTGGCGGATAGCAATCATCCCGATCGTATACGATCAGGATGATTGACACCCCCTGCTAGCAGCTGATTGTCCGCGAATGTGCAGGGAGCGGCATTGCACAAGCATTTCACACAAAATGCTTGTGCAATGATAAGTCCCGACAGCGTATGTTGTCTGCATTTATCGATGTCTGCCCGACACTTGATAAATCGGCCCCAATATCTGTAGCTTCACATTCTAGATATCACAGATTCTAGGCACCCAGTTCCAGAGGCAGCAAAGCAACTACTGAGTCTCCTCCTTGTTTTACAGTAGGGATAGTATTCTTTTCTTTAAAAGCTAACATGGTGTTTTTGTTATTTGCCAAAACGCTCTGCTTTTGTTTCATATGCCCAAAGAACATTCTCCTAGAAGGACTGTGGCTTGTCAATAAGTATTTGGCAAACTCCTGTCTGGCTTTTTTGTGTTTTTCTCTAAAAAATGCAAGGGTGCCAATACATTCAAATGCAAGGGTGCCAATACTTTAAAATGCAAGGGTGCCAATACTTTAAAATGCAAGGGTGCCAATACTTTAAAATGCAAGGGTACCAATACTTTAAAATGCAAGGGTGCCAATACTTTAAAATGCAAGGGTGCCAATACTTTAAAATGCAAGGGTACCAATACTTTAAAATGCAAGGGTACCAATACTTTAAAATGCAAGGGTACCAATACTTTAAAATGCAAGGGTGCCAATACTTTAAAATGCAAGGGTGCCAATACTTTAAAATGCAAGGGTGCCAATACTTTAAAATGCAAGGGTGCCAATACTTTAAAATGCAAGGGTGCCAATACTTTAAAATGCAAGGGTACCAATACATTAAAATAAAAGGGTGCCAATACATTAAAATGCAAGGGTACCAATACTTTAAAATGCAAGGGTACCAATACTTTAAAATGCAAGGGTACCAATACTTTAAAATGCAAGGGTACCAATACTTTTGGCCACATATGTAAAAGCACAAAGAGTGCATGCTTAAATTTGGTAATGTGCATGCCTAAACATATAATTATCCTGAATGCTTCTGAAAAGTAACAAATGGCATGTAATCAATCACTTGCCAAAATGTACTGCTGAGAAATAACCTCAACCCACTGGCTGACAATCTCTTGGTATAACACATTACATTATAGTTAGCTGCAAAATTGTTTCTGTAATGATACACTGTATTAGTGTATTACAATGGGGCACACTTTTTGTATATAGTATATTCCAACACATATGTCCTCATAAATCTGAAGCGAGGAAGAAATTATAGTTAACTTTTTATCATAGGAATCATATAAACATCCCCTTATACTAAATAATTTCACAACCTTTTAGTGTTCCTCATAATGCAATGAATTCCAGAGACTCAGAGCTGGATTTAGGAACATGCAGGATAGTTTAGAGCAGTGTTAGCACATACACATATTAGTGCTTCCCTGTTATAACACATTAATCATTTACTTGGTTAGTATTTAATAGTAAGTTCTCAGATTTATGCAGGGGTGTAACTACAGGGATCTCAAAGGTCTCTACACCTCTAGAGGGCCCACCTGACCCTGCATTCAGTAGCGGGGCCCATGCTCCAGCTACATCATGTCTAGCTCCTCAGTGTGCCACCCTGCATAACTCAAAATGTAAGGGGCATGTATGGATTTGCCTTTACAATATGGTAGCCAACACAGTGTTGCTGTACAGAAAAACCGACCACAGTATTCGAACAGAAAAGCTACCCTAGTGTGTATCATCTCAACCAGATGAACCAAGGGGTAAGGATGACTCAGATGACTCACACTCATAGAGAAGCAGCTTCCCATTTGTGGCTGCTGATTCAGCTTTTGCCAATTTAAAACTGTGAGGTCTAGTTACATCTTTGGCTCTATACAATAATTGCTTCAGCTTGATACCAGGAAGTTATTTTAATGCCCAAACAGGTCAAAATGTTGTTTTATCAGAGTTTTTATTTATAAGTCAGCTTTATAGATGCACCATAGTAACTACCTGATGAAAAATAAAAGGTCTGTGCTTTAGCAAAAAGTAAGCCAGAAACTGGAAAAGCAAAGTGTGAGTGGGACAGGGAGAACTTAAACAGTAAGGGGCGGAGAAGTAGAGACAAGGTAAGAAAGTATAAAGAAAGACAGGAAGTGGAAGGTTTAGAAGAACAGTCAATGTTAAGGAATGTAAAATGAGTGTGAGGGGAGGGAAGGTTAGACAAAGTAATTAATTATCGCGTAAGATGGGAGAGGGAAGGCTTGACAAATTTAAATTAAAAAGAGAGCACAGGGCTTCCAAGACAGAACAGAAGAAAAGGATGGAGGACAGCTGTGGTAGAGGATAGAGAAATGATGGCGAAGGGAGATAGAGACACTTCCAATGTGGAATAAACAGCTAAGAAAAAAAATGTACATATAACCAACACCCAGGTTAAGGGTGGACCAAAATTCCATTAAAAAGGGGATTGAAAATTTCAGGGAAACAGGAGAGAGATGTTAAAGAGAAAGGAGGACAGAAAGAGAATGGTGAATATTACATCTGCGGGGGCAAAGGTAATGGAGGACAGAGAGATAAAAGGTGAAGAGAGGGTAGAGAAAGAGTAAGGAAACGTATATAGAGAAAAAATCTAGTGATAAAAAGAACAGCAACATCAAAGGGAAAATTAACAGTGATAGCAAGAGGAACAGACAGTAAATGGAAATGGTGAACAGATTTAATGAAGTGAAGAGATGAAAGAGACAGGAAGAGGGATGGAGGATCGAAAGAGTGACAGAGAAAATCCCAATGAGAGACAGACGAAAAAGGACAGAGACAGAAAATGGCAGATGAGAGAAACAGTAAGGTGATCTCAATTCCATCCAGAAAGGGCCCTGATTGTGTTTGGTGACATCATGTTTCCCACGTTTTCCTACCTTACATTATCATGCTTCTGGATATAAATCTTGTGGAACATCATATCCTCCTGCTTAGCATTGATGTCTGCTTTCATTTCCATGGCAACATGGCGAGGCAACACAGACAGCAGAAGACGTTCCTAAGGGTAAAAAATGGACAAGCAAATAATCAGGTTGCTTTAGTATATAAAGTATAGCTCAAAAGTGCACATCGTATTGTGATAATTGCAAACCTCTGTAAGTGAACGCATTAAAAAAAAGAATTTATGCTTACCTGATAAATTTCTTTCTCTTGTGATGTATCGAGTCCACGAATTCATCCATACTTGTGGGATATTCTCCTTCCCTACAGGAAGTGGCAGAGAGAGCACCCACAGCAGAGCTGTCTATATAGCTCCTCCCTTAGCTCCACCCCCAGACATTCGACTGAAGGCTAGGAAGAAAAAGGAGAAACTATAGGGTGCAGTGCTGACTTAAGTTTTTAAATAAAAATGTACTACCTGTCTTAAATAGACAGGGCGGGCCGTGGACTCGATGCATCACAAGAGAAAGAAATTTATCAGGTAAGCATAAATTCTGTTTTCTCTTGTAAGATGTATCGAGTCCACGGATTCATCCATACTTGTGGGATACCAATACCAAAGCTTTAGGACACGGATGAAGGGAGGGACAAGACAGGTTCCTTAAACGGAAGGCACCACTGCTTGTAGAACCTTTCTCCCAAAAATAGCCTCCGAAGAAGCAAAAGAATCGAATTTGTAAAATTTGGAAAAAGTATGAAGCAAAGACTATGTCGCCGCCTTACAAATCTGTTCAACAGAAGCCTCATTTTTAAAAGCCCATGTGGAAGCCACTGCTCTAGTAGAATGAGCAGTAATTCTTTCAGGAGGCTGCTGGCCAGAAGTCTCATAAGCCATACGGATGATGCTTTGCAGCCAAAAAGAAAGAGAGGTAGCCATAGCCTTTTGACCTCTCCGCTTACCAGAATAGACAGCAAACAATAAAGATGTTTGACGGAAATCTTTGGTTGCTTGTAAGTAGAACTTTAAAGCACGAACCACATCAAGATTGTGCAACAGACGTTCCTTCTTTGAAGAAGAATTAGGACACAGCGAAGGAACAACAATTTCCTGATTGATATTCCTATTAGAAACAACCTTAGGAAGGAATCCAGGTTTGGTACGTAAAACCACCTTATCTGCATGGAAAATAAGATAAGGTGAGTCACATGGTAAAGCAGATAACTCAGAAACTCTTCGAGAGATAGCTACTAAAAACAAAACTTCCCAAGATAGAAGCTTAATATCTATGGAATGCATAGGTTCAAATGGAACCCCTTGAAGAACTTTAAGAACCAAGTTTAGGCTCCATGGCGGAGCAACAGGTTTAAATACAGGCTTGATCCTGACCAAGGCCTGACTAAATGCTTGAACGTCTGGGACATCTGCCAGACGTTTGTGTAAAAGAATAGACAAAACAGATATTTGTCCCTTTAAGGAACTATCTGATAATCCCTTCTCCAATCCTTCTTGGAGAAAAGACAAAATTCTAGGAATCCTAATCTTACTCTATGAGTATCCCTTGGATTCACACCAACAAAGATATTTGCGCCAAATCTTATGATAGATTGTCCTGGTGACAGGCTTTCTAGCCTGAATCAGGGTATCAATGACAGACTCAGAGAAACCACGCTTTGATAGAATCAGGCGTTCAATCTCCAAGCAGTCAGACGCAGAGAAATTAGATTTGGATGCTTGAACGGACCTTGGATTAGAAGGTCCTGCCTCATTGGAACAGATGACATTTCCACCAGGTCTGCATACTAAGTCCTGCATAGCCACGCAGGTGCTATCAGAATCACCAAAGCTCTCTCTTGCTTGATTCTGGCAACCAGACGTGGGAGGAGAGGAAACGGTGGAAATACAAACGCTGGATTGAAGGACCAGGGCACTGCTAGAGCATCTATCAGTACCGCCTGGGGATCCCGGGACCTGAACCGTAACGCGGAAGTTTGGCATTCTGTCGGGACGCCATCAGATCTAATTCTGGTGTGCCCCATAGCTGAGTCAGCTGGGCAAATACCTCCGGATGGAGCTCCCACTCCCCCGGATGAAAAGTCTGACGACTTAGGAAATCCACCTCCCAGTTCTCTACCCCTGGGATATGGATTCCTGAGAGATGGCAAGAGTGATCTTCCGCCCATCGGATAATTTTGGTTACCTCCATCATCGCTAGAGAACTCCGTGTTCCTCCTTGATGATTGATATAGGCTACAGTCGTGATGTTGTCCAACTGAAATCTGATGAATTTGGCCGCGGCTAGCTGAGGCCACGCCTGAAGCGCATTGAATATCGCTCTCAGTACTAGAATGTTTATCGGGAGGAGAGATTTCTCCCGAGACTATAAGCCCTGTGCTTTCAGGGATTTCCAGACTGCACCCCAGCCTAGCAGGCTGGCATCTGTCGTTACTATGAGCCACTCTGGCCTGCGGAAACATATTCCCTGAGACAGGTGGTCCTGAGACAACCACCAGAGAAGAGAATCTCTCCAAATGCAGTTGAGGAGATAAATCTGCATAATCCCCATTCCACTGTTTGAACATGCATAGTTGCAGTGGTCTGAGGTGTAGGCGGGCATAAGGAACTATGTCTATTGCCGCTACCATAAGTCCGATTACCTCCATACACGGAGCCACTGATGGCCGAGGAATGGAATGAAGAGCTCGCAAGTGATTAAAAGTTTTGATTTTCTGACTTCCGTCAGAAATATTTTAATTTCTACCGAGTCTATCAGAGTCCCTAGGAAGGAAACTCTTGTGAGAGGGACGAGAGAACTCTTTTTTATGTTCACCTTCCACCCGTGAGGTCCCAGAAAAGCCAACACGATGTCTGTGTGAGACTTGGCTAGCTGGAAAGTCGACGCCTGAAATAAGATGTCATCTAGATAAGGCGCCACTGCTATACCCAGTGGTCTTAGAACCGCCAAAAGGGACCCTAGCACCTTTGTGAAAATTCTGGGAGCCGTGGCCAACCCAAAGGGAAGGGCCACGAACTGGTAATGCCTGTCCAGAAAGGTGAATCTGAGGAATTGATGATGATCTCTTTGAATAGGCATGTGTAGATACGCATCATTTAAGTCCATGGTAGTCATATATTGACCCTCCTGGATCAGAGGAAGAATAGTCCGAATAGTCTCCATCTTGAAAGATGGTACTCTGAGGAATTTGTTTAGAATTTTGAGATCCAAGATTGGTCTGAAAGTTCCCTCTTTTTTGGGAACCACAAACAGGTTGGAGTAAAAACCTAGCCCTTGTTCCGCTCTTGGAACTGGGCGAATAACTCCCATGGTATGTAGGTCTTCTACACAGCGTAAGAACGCCTCTCTCTTTGTCTGGTTTGCAGACAATTGAGAAATGTGAAATCTCCCCCTTGGGGGGTGTTGTCTTTGAAGTCCAGAAGATATCCTTGGGACACAATTTCTAAAGCCCAGGAAACGTGAACATCTCTTGCCCAAGCCTGAGCAAAGAGAGAGAGTCTGCCCCCTACTAGATCCGGTCCCGGATCGGGGGCTACCCCTTCATGCTGTCTTAGAGGCAGCAGCAGGATTCTTGGCCTGTTTACCTTTGTTCCAAGCCTGGCTAGGTCTCCAGACTGACTTGGATTGGACAGAATTCCCCTCTTGCTTTGCTGCAGGGGAAGCTGAAGCGGGACCACCCTTGAAGTTCCGAAAGGAATGAAAATTATTTTGTTTGGTCCTTATCTTATTTGTTTTATCCTGAGGGAGGGCATGGCCTTTCCCTCCAGTGATGTCTGAAATAATTTCTTTCAGTGCAGGCCCGAATAGGGTCTTTCCTTTGAAAGGGATGTTCAACAATTAAGATTTTGATGACATATCAGCAGACCAGGACTTAAGCCATAACGCCCTGCGTGCTAAAATGGCAAACCCTTAATTCTTTGCCGCTAATTTAGCCATTTGGAAAGCGGCATCTGTAATGAAAGAATTAGCCAACTTAAGGGCCTTAATTCTATCCATAATATCCTCTAATGGAGTCTCCACCTGGAGAGCCTCTTCTAGAGCCTCAAACCAGAAAGCAGCTGCTGTAGTTATAGGTTGGAGAAGAAAACTTTGATGAACAGAAATTTTCTTTAGGAGACCCTCTAATTTTTTATCCATAGGATCTTTGAAAGCACAACTGTCTTCGATAGGTATAGTTGTACGCTTAGCAATAGTAGAAATAGCTCCCTCCACCTTACGAACAGTCTGCCACAAGTCCTGTATGGTGTCAGATATGGGAAACATTTTCTTAAAAACAGGAGGGGGACCTAACGGAATACCTGGTCTATCCCACTCCTTAGTAACAATAGTCACAATCCTCTTAGGGACTGATGAAAAACATCAGTGTAAACAGGAACCTCTAAGTATCTGTCCATTTTACACAATTTCTCTGGGACCACTATAGGGTCACAATCGTCTAGAGTAGCTAATACCTCCTTGAGCAATAAGCAGAGTTAAATTTAAAGGCCGTCATATCAGAATCTGTCTGAGGGAGCGTCTTTCCTGAATCAGAAATCTCTCCCTCAGATAACAAATCCCTTACCCCTACTTCAGAACATTGTGAGGGTATATCGGATACGGCTACTAAAGCGTCAGACGGCTCAGAATTTGTTCTTAACCCAGAGCTGACACGCTGTCCTTGTAAACCAGGCAGTTTAGAGAAAACCTCTGTGAGGGTTTTATTCATAACTGTGGCCATGTCTTGTAAAGTAAATGAATAAGACGCACTAGAGGTACTTGGCGGGCGTTACTGGTTGTGACACTTGGGGAGAGCTAGATGCTAAACCCTCATTTCCTTCTAACTGAGAATCATCTATTGCAATATTTTTAAGTGCTAAAATATGCTCTTTATAATTTATAGACATATCAGTGCAAGTGGGACACATTCTAAGAGGGGGTTCCACAATGGCTTCTAAACACATAGAACAAGGATTCTCCTTGGTGTCAGACATGTTAAACAGGCTAGTAATGTAACAAGCAAGCTTGGAAAACACTTTAATCAAAGTAAATAACACTTTAAACAAAAACTGTACTGTGCCTTTAAGAGAAAAAAAGCTGCACAAACTCTGCAAAACAGTGTAAAAAAGCAGTAAACACAACAAAAATTTTACAGTAGCATCATAAAGCCTTAGTAACTTTGCACAACTATGCAAATAAACAATTAATTAATGTAAAAACCGGATTGAAAAAACTTCAAAACCGGTAAAATAACGTTCAGCACCTTGCCACAGCTCTGCTGTGGCGCCTACCTGCCCTTTAGGAACGATTTGTGGGGGGAAAAACTTCTTTACAGGCCTCAAATACAGCAGGAATCTCTGGAGAAGTAGCTGGATTCTTCTGAGGTAAATATTAATAAACTGTGCAACTGAAAATAGGCCCCTCCCACCTCACTCGAAGTTATGGGGCCTAAAAAACACCACAGAGTGTTTCTTAAACTAGCCATGTGGGTTAATAACCCTTAAACAAGCCACAAAGACCCCTTAAAGTCCCTCAAAAAACGTTTTATTTGTAACTAAACCAAAACGTTTTTTCCTATTAGTGTCACCAGTAACTATGAGCCCTTTATGCAAGCTTGGATTTCTCTTTTACTGAATACAGCTTACCTTTCCCTCATGGTGATATTGCCAGCCTTTTCTAGAAATAACACAGTCTGTCTAGAAAAAAAATAGACTGAACATACCTTAATGCAGTTTAGCCTGCAAACTGTTCCCCCAACTGATGTTTTCCTGTACTCTTCAGCCCTTGTGAGAACAGCAGTGGATCTTAGTTACAAAATGCTAAGATCATCATCCTCCTTCCAGAACTCTTCATCCCTTTTCTGCCAGAGAGTAAATAGTACACACCGGTACCATTTAAAATAACAAACTTTTGCTTGAGAAAATAAAAACTAACGTTTTTGTCACCACACTCCCTTTGCCCTTCCTAGCAGTTAAGCAGGCAGAGAGAATGACTGGAGGTGGAGCTAAGGGAGGAGCTATATGGACAGCTCTGCTGTGGGTGCTCTCTCTGCCACTTCCTGTAGGGAAGGAGAATATCCCACAAGTATGGATGAATCCGTGGACTCGATACATCTTACAAGAGAAATATTATTTCTAGATTCCAACATTTAGGCTTACTTTTTTGTGCAGGTCTCTAGAATATGTATGTTATGTTTCTTCCAAGGTGTATTACTGTGTTGCTGCAGTAGCCCACGGTATTACCGGTCTAATTGGAATTCAAGTACAACTATGGTTCCTCTTGGACAGGATTCTCATCTACAGTAGCTCTAATAGGTCAGATTTAAGTAATTCCCTGCTTCTTATGACCAGTTGCTCAGTCATTAAATTGTACTCATCTGTCCTCTGGTAAGAACATCATTTAAAGCTGACATCTTAGTGGAACTTGGGGACTTGAGTTGAGAAACACTGATCTAGCAGAAGTCCACTTAGTCTGCATAGGAATAAACATTAATTCTTAAACCCCCTAAATGTCTGACCAAACTAAAAATGTTTTATTTAAATCTGAGGAAATTAGTACATTTTCTAGACACTTTCAGCTACAAAATACATGCTAGTGTGAATAGAGGAGAGATACGGCCTTGCTCAATGTACCAAGAAGGAAAGAATCTCTTGTTCAGTTCCATCCTTAGATATAAATTGCCCTTAATCAAAGCTAATAATGACATTTTGGAGGCTTCCCCATGAGGACATATAAGCAGTGTATTTTTGTTTGTTTAGTTTTTTTATTATCTTGTAATCAGGGTTGGGAGCCTTGATTTTTATAAATACATTTTAAAAAATGTGGAATACTTTATGAAATTGTGTGTGAATAAAAAATATACAGGTTTTATTCCCAACTTGCGCACAATCCTTTTACAGGGAGTGCAAAATTATTAGGCAAATGAGTATTTTGACCACATCATCCTCTTTATGCATGTTGTCTTACTCCAAGCTGTATAGGCTCGAAAGCCTACTACCAATTAAGCATATTAGGTGATGTGCATCTCTGTAATGAGAAGGGGTGTGGTCTAATGACATCAACACCCTATATCAGGTGTGCATAATTATTAGGCAACTTCCTTTCCTTTGGCAAAATGGGTCAAAAGAAGGACTTGACAGGCTCAGAAAAGTCAAAAATAGTGAGATATCTTGCAGAGGGATGCAGCACTCTTAAAATTGCAAAGCTTCTGAAGCGTGATCATCGGAACAATCAAGCGTTTCATTCAAAATAGTCAACAGGGTCGCAAGAAGCGTGTGGAAAAACCAAGGCGCAAAATAACTGCCCATGAACTGAGAAAAGTCAAGCGTGCAGCTGCCAAGATGCCACTTGCCACCAGTTTGGCCATATTTCAGAGCTGCAACATCACTGGAGTGCCCAAAAGCACAAGGTGTGCAATACTCAGAGACATGGCCAAGGTAAGAAAGGCTGAAAGACGACCACCACTGAACAAGACACACAAGCTGAAACGTCAAGACTGGGCCAAGAAATATCTCAAGACTGATTTTTCTAAGGTTTTATGGACTGATGAAATGAGAGTGAGTCTTGATGGGCCAGATGGATGGGCCCGTGGCTGGATTGGTAAAGGGCAGAGAGCTCCAGTCCGACTCAGACGCCAGCAAGGTGGAGGTGGAGTACTGGTTTGGGCTGGTATCATCAAAGATGAGCTTGAGGATGGAGTCAAGCTCAACTCCCAGTCCTACTGCCAGTTTCTGGAAGACACCTTCTTCAAGCAGTGGTACAGGAAGAAGTCTGCATCCTTCAAGAAAAACATGATTTTCATGCAGGACAATGCTCCATCACACGCGTCCAAGTACTCCACAGCGTGGCTGGCAAGAAAGGGTATAAAAGAAGAAAATCTAATGACATGGCCTCCTTGTTCACCTGATCTGAACCCTATTGAGAACCTGTGATCCATCATCAAATGTCAGATTTACAAGGAGGGAAAACAGTACACCTCTCTGAACAGTGTCTGGGAGGCTGTGGTTGCTGCTGCACGCAATGTTGATGGTGAACAGATCAAAACACTGACAGAATCCATGGATGGCAGGCTTTTGAGTGACCTTGCAAAGAAAGGTGGCTATATTGGTCACTGATTTGTTTTTGAATGTCAGAAATGTATATTTGTGAATGTTGAGATGTTATATTGGTTTCACTGGTAAAAATAAATAATTGAAATGGGTATATATTTGTTTTTTGTTAAGTTGCCTAATAATTATGCACAGTAATTGTCACCTGCACACACAGATATCCCCTTAAAATAGCTATAACTAAAAACAAACTAAAAACTACTTCCAAAACTATTCAGCTTTGATATTAATGAGTTTTTTGGGTTCATTGAGAACATGGTTGTTGTTCAATAATAAAATTAATCCTCAAAAATACAACTTGCCTAATAATTCTGCACTCCCTGTATATGCACACTTTCTGATATATCAGCTCCTACTGAGCATGTGCAAGAAGTCACAGTATATACGTATTGAACATTTTTTGATTGGCTGTCACATGACGCAGGAAAATTTCACTAACTTTTAAATTTGTTGTTAAAAAAAAAAAAATCTACTGCTCATTTGGGTAAAAAGCGGCTTTAGATAATTCTACCAGGGAAATAAAAGTAAAGAGACCTTTAGATCATCAGGCCTTAAGTGCTTTTTCAATGTCTTTTTATCATGTACTTTTTTGATTATGCAATTCGGTTGTGGTCAAGCTAATTGCAAGGAAGAAAATCTTCTACTTGATGCACAGTCAGGAAAGGTAACGGTTATTGAGTTTGCCGTTTAGAGCCATAGCCATATGATTTTTGGTCCTATTTTCATAAATATGAATCAGTTATATTTCAGCCACTGGTTATGTATAATTTGTACATCTTATATATGACCTGCATTTTCCATTCCTAAATTTCATGCAGTTTGTCAACATGCAACATGATAACGTGTGGCTCAGCAAATATGCAATCCAGTGATCTTAACCAGAATATATCACAACATGTATCTGATCTGATGCGTTTTCTTATCTTTTACTTTTAACAGAAAAAATGGGGGATTCTGCTCTCTGTCAAGTGTCACTGTATACCATATATGAGATTTCTAAAAAGAGATGTATTTTTAAACACAAGAAACAGACAGGCAGATTGGGACAAAAATTATTTGCAGCCTTAAAGGGACAAGAAACCCATTATTTTTCTATCATAATTCAGATAGAGCATGCAATTTTATACAACTTCCAATTTACTACTATTATCTAATTTAATTGGGTCTCTTTATATCCTTTGTTGATCAGTAGCTGCTGATTTGTGGCTGCAACTCTATCTGAATCATGAAATAATTTTTTTTGATTTTCGTGTCCCTTTAATACATTTATTAAAATCAAATGAAGTTATTAAAAATATTTCTTAAATAGATATTTTACTGAAAAAAATGTTCAAATAAACTGCTCTTAACAGATTCTATGAAACAAATTAATTAAAAAATAGGTTTTAATCTGCACAATCAATAATATTTTTTGAGTACTGTATACATATAGAAAGACAATTACCTTCACATTACCAAGAGTAATAATGCTTATGATAATGTATTTCAAAGTCTGTGCATCTCCCATATTCTCTAGAAAGGCCAAAGGGGAAATTCTTCAAAAAATATGTTTCCATTACTTCTGTTCAGGAAGGCAAAGGAGTATCTCAATCTTTGAATTGGTGGCAAGGAGACACGTACAATAGCTGCAGTCAGTTTCTTGCCCATGCTCAGTTGAGGATTATTGCTACAGAACTCCTGTGACAGTAGAACTTAAGTTGTGCAATATCTCACTAAAGTCAGTGGCTACAATGAGAATCTCTAAGTTCTGTTTTAACACAATCTATTTATTTTTATGTTTACTTTAATTTAACATTTACTAAAGGAGCACTGTTGCATATCCATAAAACATATTTAAAATTTATGATTAAATAAAAAACAAAATGTATGCTTACCTGATAAATTTCTTTCTTTCCGGGTATGGAGAGTCCACGATTTCATTCCAATTACTAGTGGGAATTCAAGCAGGAGGAGGCAAAGAGCTCCCCAGCAGAACTGTTAAGTGTCACTTCCCTTACCCATAATCCTTAGTCATTTGTCCGAAGGAAAATGGAAAAAGAAGATAACACAAGGGTATAGAGGTGCCTGAGGTTTATACCAAAATTTGCGGTCTTAAATGGAAATAAGGGTGGGTCGTGGACTCTCCATGCCCGGAAAGAAAAAAATGTTTCAGGTAAGCATAAATTTTGTTTTCTTTCCTATGGCATGGAGTGTCCATGATTTCATTCCAATTACTAGTGGGAACCAATACCCAAGCTAGAGGACACAGAATGAAAGGGAGGGAGAACAAGACAGGCGGACCTAAACAGAAGGCACTACCGCTTGAAGAACTAGTCTCCCAAAGAAAGCCTCAGCTGAGGAAAAAGTTTTAAATTTGTAGAATTTGGAAAAAGAATGCAATGAGGACAAAGTGGCCGCCTTGCAGATTTGTTCCACAGATGCTTTATTTTGAAAGCCCAGGAAGTAGAGACAGCCCTAGTTGAATGAACCGTAAATCTCTAGGAGGCTGTTGTCCTGCTGTCTCATATGCTAATACACCGCCGCCACTATAATAAAATGATTAACCCCTAAACCTACGTCTAACACTAACCCTAACACCCCCCTAACTTAAATATTAATTAAATAAATCTAAATAATATTACTTTTATTAACTAAAATTATTCCTATTTAAAACTAAATACTTACCTATAAAATAAACCCTAATATAGCTACAATATAACTAATAGTTACATTGTAACTATTTTAGGATTTATTTTTATTTTACAGGCAACTTTGTATATATTTTAAATAGGTACAATAGCTATTAAATAGTTATTAACTATTTAATAGCTACCTAGTTAAAATAAAGACAAATTTACCTGTAAAATAAAAACTAACCTAAGTTACAATTAAACCTAACACTACACTATAATTAAATTATTTAAATAAATTAGCTACCAATACCTACAATTAAATACAATTAAATAAACTAAACTAAATTACCCACCCAAACCCCCCTTAAATAAACCTATCGCTAACCCCCTGAAGATCTCCCTACCTTGAGTCGTCTTCACCCAGCCGGGCCGAAGTCTTCATCCGATGGGGCAGAAGAGGACATCCAGACCGGCAGAAGTCTTCATCCTATCCGGGCAGAAGAGGACATCCGGACCAGCAGACATCTTCATCCAAGCGGGCATCTTCTATCTTCATCCATCCAATGAGGAGCAGCTCCATCTTCAAGACCTCCGGCGTGGAACATCCTATCTGCACGACGACTACCCAACGAATGGCTGGTCCTTTAAATGACGTCATCCAAGATGGCATCCCTCGAATTCCGATTGGCTGATAGGATTCTATCAGCCAATCGGAATTAAGGTAGGAAAAATCTGATTGGCTGATGCAATCAGCCAATCAGATTGAAGTTCAATCCGATTGGCTGATCCAATGAGCCAATCGGATTGAACTTCAATCTGATTGGCTGATAGCATCAGCCAATCAGATTTTTTCCTACCTTAATTCCGATTGGCTGATAGAATCCTATCAGCCAATCGGAATTCGAAGGACGCCATCTTGGATGACGTCATTTAAAGGACCAGCCATTCGTTGCCCTGCAAAAAGCCCTTTTAAAGGGCTGGTAAAAGAGCTGGTTACTTGGTAATGTAGAATAGGGTAGGGACTTTTATTATTTTTTTTTTTATTTTTATTTTATTAGGGGGCTTAGATTAGGTGTAATTAGTTTAAACTTCTTGTAATATTTTTTTTCTGTAATTTAGTGTTTGTTTTTGTAATTTAGTTTAGTTTATTTAATTGTATTTAATTGTAGGTATTGGTAGCTAATTTATTTAAATAATTTAATTATAGTGTAGTGTTAGGTTTAATTGTAACTTAGGTGAGGATTTATTTTACAGGTAATTTTGTATTTCTTTTAGCTATGTAGTTATTAAATAGTTAATAACTATTTAATAGCTATTGTACCTAGTTAAAATAAATACAAAGTTGCCTGTAAAATAAATATAAATCCTAAGATAGCTACAATGTAATTATTAATTACATTGTAGTTATCTTAGGGTTTATTTTACAGGTAAGTATTTAGTTTTAAATTGGAATAATTTATTTAATGATAGTGTAGTGTTAGGTGTAATTGTAACTTAGGTTAGTTTTTATTTTACAGGTAAATTTGTCTTTATTTTAACTAGGTAGCTATTAAATAGTTATTAACTATTTAATAGCTATTGTACCTAGTTAAAATTAAATACAAAGTTGCCTGTAAAATAAATATAAATCCTAAAATAGTTACAATGTAACTATTAGTTATATTGTAGCTATATTAGGGATTATTTTATAGGTAAGTATTTAGTTTTAAATAGGATTAATTTAGTTAATAAGAGTAACATTATTTAGATTTATTTAATTAATATTTAAGTTAGGGGGGGTGTTAGGATTAGTGTTAGACTTAGGTTTAGGGGTTAATAATTTTATTATAGTGGCGGCGGTGGTAGGGGGGGCAGGATAGGGGTTAATAAATTTATTTTAGGTGGCGGCAGTATGGGGGGGCAGGATAGGGGTTAAAAAATTTATTATAGGTGGCGGGTAGTATAGGGGGGGGCAGGATAGGGGTTAATAAGTATTATGTAGGTGGCGGCGGGGTCCGGGAGCAGCGGTTTAGGGGTTAACATATTTATTGTAGTTGCGGCGGGGTCCGGGAGCGGCGGTTTAGGGGTTAATATATTTATTATAATTGAGGCGGGGTCTAGGAGCGGCGGTTTAGGGTTTTATCATATTTATTATAGTTGCGTCGGGGTCATGGAGCAGCGGTTTAGGGGTTAATAACTTTATTTAGTTGCGGGGGGCTCCGGGGGTGCCGGTATAGGGGGTAGAACAGTATAGTATAGTGTGAGTGCTTAGTGACAGGGGTATCAATAAAGCTGTAAAAAAGCCGAAGAGCAGCGAGATTGATGATTGATAACTATCACAGTCCGCTGCTCATCGCCCCGTACTTGGTGCGCAGCTTTTTGACAGATTTATTGATAACTTTGGCGAGCGTGTTCAGGTCCACGGCGGCGATGTGAGGCGAGCTTAGGCGAGCGTATTGGTGCCGGCGAAGGCAGGTAAGTACGGAGCTTCATAACTAGAGGCCAAAGTGTAGATGTAGTGGCCCTTTGACCCTTACGCTTACCAGTGAAAACAATGAACAGGGCAGAAGACTTCCGAAAAACTTTAGTTGCTTGTAGATAAAATTTTAGAGCATGCACAACATCCAGGTTGTGTAACACATGTTCCTTCAATGAGAAGGATTTGGACAAAAGAAAAGAACAACAATTTCTTAATTGATGCTGCGATACGATACTACTTTGGGAAGAAATCCCAATTTAGTACGAAGGACCGCCTTATTCGCATGAAAAATAAGGTAAGGGGAATCACACTGCAGAGCCGAAAGCTCGGAAACTCTGCGAGCAAACGAAATAGCAAGTAGAAACAAATCTTTTCACAATAACACTTTAATATCAACTGAATGCATAGGCTCAAACGGAGCCTGCTGCAAAACTTTAAGAACCAGGTTAAGGCCCGAGGAAGGAGCAAAAGAATTAATCAAAGGCCTGATTCTGACCAAGGCCAGAACAAAAAATTGAACATCTGGCAGATCTGCCAGACGTTAGGGCAAAAGAATAGACAGTGCAGAAAATCTGACCCTTTAGAGTACTGACTGACAAATCTTTCTCCAGGCCCTCCTGAAGAAAGGACAGAATGTGAAGAACCCTCACTCGACTCCAAGAAAAACCTTACAAGTAACATTCTTACGAGCCTGAAGCATAGTTTCAATGATTTTCTCAGAAAAAACCAAGCCTAGTCAAGGACTAGGCGTTTAATCTCCAGTCAGCTTCAGAGAATCTAGAGTTGTGTGGAGGAAGGGACCCTGAAGTATAAGGTCCTCCCTCAGAGGCAACCTCTATGGTGGAAGAGATGACATCATCCCAGATCCACAAACCAGATCCTGCAAGGCCAGACAGGAGCTATTAGAATCACAGACGCCCTCTGCTGACTGATATGAGCAATGACTCAAGGAAGGAGAGCAAACATTGGGAACAGGTACGCCATACTGAAGTTCCAAGGCACCGCCAGAGTGTCTATCAGAGCGGCTCGAGAATCTCTTGATATTGAAACATACTTTGGAAGCTTGGTGTTTCGACGTGACACCGTTAGATCCAACTTCGGAACCCCCCACATGAGAGTTATCATTGTGAAAAACCTCTGGGTGGAGAGCCCACTTCTCGGCATGAAAGGGTCTGCCTGCTCAGAAAATCCACGTCCCAGTTGTCCACTCCTGGGATGTGAATAGCATAGAGAAGGCAATCTTGAGACTCCGCCACTGGAGGAATTCGAGTCACCTCCTTCATTGCTAGGGAACTCAGAGTTCCTCCCTGGAAATTGATGAATGCTACCGAGGAGGTATTGTCCGATTGAAAACTGATAAGTCTGACGGAAAGCTAGATGAGGCAAGGCTATTAAGGCATTGAAAATGCTCTCAAGCGAAGGGAAGCGAAGACTCCTCTAGAGTCCAAAGAGCATGAGCTTTAAAAGAATCCCAAACTGCTCCCCAGCCTGAAAAGGCTGGCGACCGTTGGTCACAATCACCCATGAAAGTATTAGGAAGCATGTACCCCTGAGACAGATGGTCCTGTGAGATGCAGAAAGATAGAGAGTCTCTTGTTGAAAAGTTTGAAGAGGATGGAACCAAGCAAAAGGAAAGATGTCCATGGAAGCAACTAGCACACTAAATACTTTCATACACTGAGCCACTGACGGACGGACAGAGGCCTGAAAAGAACGACCAAGAAACCAGAAGTATGGATTTTCTGACATCTGTCAGAAAAAAAACTTAATGGATACAGAATCTTAATTGTTCCTAAGAAACACACCCTGGTGTTTAGTACTAGGGAACTCACTTCCAGATTAACCTTCCACCCAAGTGAAAGTAGAATAGACAACAACATCCCTGTATGAGATCTTGCTAGATGAAAAGATGACGCTTGAACCAAGATATCATCCAGGTAAAGCGCCAATGATATTCCCTGAGATCTAACCACTGCAAAAAGAGCCCCTAGAACCCTTGTAAAAATGTTGGTGAGCTATAGCAAGACCAAAGGAAGGGCAACAAACTGGATGTGTTGTCCAGAAAGGCAAAGCGTAGAAAATGGTGATGTTCCCTGTGAATGGGAACATGAAGATACGCGTCCTTCAGGTCTATTGTAGCCATGAACTGACCCTCCTGAACTAAGGGTAGAATGGACCGAATAGTTTCCATCTTGAAGGAAGGAACTTTGAGAAACCTATTGAGACACTTTATGTCTAAGATGAATGGGAAAACTCCCTCTTTTTTTCTTTTTGGAACCACAAACAAGTTTGAATAAATTCCTTGGCCCTGTTCCTCTAACAGAAACCGGAAAACAATCACTCCCAGGGAAGATAGGTCCTTTACGCAGAGGTAAGAAGGCCTCTCATCTTTGACAGGTTTACAGGTAACCTCTACAGGAAATACCTGCCCCTGGGGGAGCAAGGCTTGAATCCTAACCTGTAACAGTGAGAAAATATTTCCACGACCCAAGAGTCTGGAACATCGCGGATCTAAAGTCTGACTAAAAAAAGAAAAACGGCCCCTACTAGATCCAAGATTGGATCGGGGGCGGCCCCTCCATGCTGACTTAGAATCAGTGGAAGGTTTCTTGGATACTTCCCCCTATTTCAAGGTTGACTGGATCTCCATGAAGTTTTGGATTGTTCTGGCTTGGAGGAGGAAGAGGGAGACTTTTGTCCTTTAAAGAGACAAAAGGAGCGAAAATTAGAATTCTGGAGACCCTTGGGTCTATTCTTCCTGTCCTGAGGAAGGAAAGATCCCTTTCCCCCAGCGATCTCGAAAAGACCTCAGCTAGACCAGGACCAAATAAAAGTCTTGCCTTTATAAGGCAAAGACAGAAGTATGGATTTGGACGTTACATCAGCAGACCAAGATATCAACCAGCAGCGCTTTACGAGCTAAAACTGCCAGGCTAGAAATCTTGACTCTTAGGTCTAACCACTTGCATGCTGTAATCACAGATAAACGTATTAGCAAGCTTTAGAGTCTTGATCCTATCTTTGGATCTCCTGTAAAGTAGACTCTTCTGAAATTAGGTCAGACAGGGCATCGCACCAATAAGATACTGCACCCGCAACTGTAAGCAATACTTGCAACTGGATGCCATTATAACCCCTGGTGAATGTACATTTTTCTTAAGAAACCTCTAGCTTCTTATCCATGGGATCCATAAAAGAAGCACTAGTCCTCAATAGGGATGTAGTTCTCTAGGCTAAAGTAGAGAAAGCTCCCTCTACCTAGATACAGTGCGCCATTAAATCACATACAGAATCAGCAACAGGAAACAACTTTTTGAAAAACAGGGGACGGAGAAAAAGGAATCCCTGGCATTTCCTACTCCTGTGCTATAATTTCCATCATAACGGTCTGGAACTGGCTGGAAAAACTTCTACAGAGTAAGGGATGACATCAAACACTCTGTAATAGACCTTTTAGGAGTCTCAGCGACAGTAGAGTCAAAGTCCTTAAAGAAGCAAGAACCTATTTTAAAAGTAATCTGAGGGTGCTGCAGATTAAAATATGAAATTGACCTCCTCTGGATCCAATTGTATTAGGACTAACATCCCTTTTTTACAGACTCAGAGTCAGAGATTACTCCCTCAGAAGCCACTGAGAAATGATCTTCGTCAAAAAAAATTAGCGAGGCTGACTAGTGCTGATTTAAGCGGCATCATCAATTAATGTTTTTAGATTACCTCTCTTACTAGCCTAGGAAAAGCTGATAAGGGCTGCTGAAAACTGCAAAAGATAATTGAGCAGCAAAATTTTCCTGAAAATAAACCCCCCCAGGAGGTTGTTGAGAAGAGCTGCAGGGCACTGCATGTGCACAAATAAAGAGTATGAAGGAGAAAAGATTGAGGCATGGTACGGACAATATAATCCTGAGAGAAAGAAGGCCCCGCAAAGGGTTCCTTAACTTTTGAAAAAAAAAATCTTGTCTAAATATATGGGATAAAAACTGTATAGGCGTAAGAATCGAGCCTCTAAACAGCACCAACAGTTAGAAAAGAGAATTAGCAAAGATTATCTCACTCAAAGACCATATCTAGTAATCTGATCCCAAGAGTAGAATAACATAGACAGAAAAAAGGCGTTCTTTGCCTTTAAATAAATTCTTTATTAGATACAAAACAGACCTCAATAACCTCATATGTAGAGGGCTTAGCCACTGAAGACCAGAGTTATATCTTACTGCAGGAATTAGATCACATCTTTGAAAGACTCTTCCGGTCATGCCCTTCTAAAATTTGGACAGAGTGATAATGGAGTTAAACCACTCCACAGAGATCCCTCTCTTGACTGTGTAGAGGAGGAAAGTAACTCCGCTTTCCAATCGGACAAGAAGTCGAAAGCCGGAAGTGCGGGGAGCGGTCAATATGACCGCAATATCTAAAAAGAAATGCAACCATAATTGCTTGATCGTATCAGAGAAATACGGAATAAAAAATCTGACAACCTGTAACTAACGGATTGTCAGATCAAGTATCCCCAAATATAAAAAAAAATGAAACACTTCAATATTGGAAAAGTTAATACTGATCCCCTTTTCAGCTTTGATCACTCATTAATAAAGATGCCATTTATCACAAAAAAACACTCTCTTAGTCAGCCTCTTTCTCCTAAATTGCCTTATGAAAAGCCCCAGAACCAAAACCCTGAATAAAGGGATACTTTTGTTCCAATTTTTAGTAGAGCCCCACTGGATCCCTTGAAGTGCTGTCCTTCCAACCT